>NC_064630.1:812820591-813123621 GCF_023864275.1 Schistocerca cancellata
AGTGTTGTGGAAATGCAAACATCTTCCAGAAATGATAATTAACAGGGGTGGTCCTATCAGGTATGAAAATATGTGTACCGCACCACACACATAGGTATATTAGTGAGAAGAGGTATCATCCATCTATAACAGAAACAAGTCACTATAACAGTCAGGTTTATTGTCATAAAAACATCAACATATGAGTTACTCACTAATATAACTGAAACCAACCTTTAATAACTGGACAAGCGACTATAATTGTAGAACCTAACCTTGGCGCAGGTGAATGGGCATGTTAAAAGCACAGGTGTGAGAATATTTCACAGAGACGACAAGCGACTGCAGTAGTGTTTAGCTGATTACAGGAAGAACACCGTAAACTAGGTATGAAGACCAGAAAGCTCACCAGAGTGCATACTGCTGGCAACTGGCTGGCAGCGAAACGTTACAACAGAACAACCCACTCCTGAAGGGAGTGAATTAACTTTGCGTTCATGCCGCATCGGTCTTTGCAGTGCTGGCCCGTCTCACCAAACTCACGTAGTTTGAATGCAGAACGCATCAGTGGTACTGGCTGGAGACTCTGAGTGCAGTTCGCTCTGTACTCTGGGCTGAAGTGGAGGTATCCTTTCCGTGCCTTGCAGCACGTAATTACTTCTCAGACTCCCAGCGACAAGTGTTTACTCCTCCGTCACCTTGCGGCAAGTGTTTTCTCACTCCACTCAGAAACTTCGCCGTTTCTGTCAGAACATGAATCTTGTCGACCGGTAGAAGCAGATACTGTGAGTTGCATTCAGTAATATTTCTACAGTCAGGTCAAACAAACTGCTGCTCTTGTAAATTTCGTTATCGTTAAACAAGTGTTGTGACACGGAGAAAAAGCCATGAGAATCCTCCCATTCTATCACACGATTCCGAAGCTGATAAATAAGAGAGCTCTCACGTAAACGCGCATAAAAAATCACACACTGTAATAAAAATGACGCTACGAACCAATGAAAACGCTTGTTTTAGAAATTTAAACAGAAAACTATTCCGTAGTGTGGCCGCTGAGGTAGTGGCAGTTCTCACGCCAGCCTCTGGAAAGCGACGCCAGCCTGGACTTTACCTTCTTAAAAGAACTCCTTGAACAATATTCCATTTTTTTCTAGCACATTGCTGTCCCCGTGAGCTACCTACAGTGCATGGAACGAGAACCCGTTAGTAACCCTGATTTTTCGTTGGACATAACCCTTATCTTTTCCCAGCCAGCTTGTAGGCTCTCAGTTATGCGGTCCTTTTCCATAATAAAATATAGTGAAGAGCCGACAACAAACAGGAGAGTCACTTCTCATACTGAATGTGGTCCGAAATTATGAAGCATTCCATTGCCGAATTTCTACTGCAAAACTGATAGCCATCAGAGAAATAAGAATTAAAGAACTAGTTTTTCAGTGTAGTTGTATGAGCAGGAATAAAATGACAATGCCTTCCTTAATACTAACACTAATCATGTACACATATCCTGTAAACTGACTTGTCACATATCATTTCGATAAAGTACTCGTTCATATTATCGAAGGAACATGTACCTAAGTAACAAACCGATTAAGAGAATGACCACACTGGTCAGAGGGATGAGAATATAATATTCTATGTTGTTAACAGTTCAGGAAAAAATCCGCAACGCAACGCAGAATTCTGATTCGCTATAGAAAAGGCAAAAATGTCATGCTCAGTTATTCTCTGGGGACGGCAGTGGTGGCAAGGTGCCCTCTGTCGTGAGTCCATCAAAACCTCAGAACAGGCTGAAGCCAAACTTCTACAAAAGCTACCCTCCTCTCTAGCGATTCTCGCCGCTCGACATGAGATTCACCGAGTGTCTCCCGCCGACAAACGGGAAATGACACCACTTAATAGTACACCTTGGTAGTGAGAAAAAATGAAAGCTTTCCTCCCAGGCGTACATGTCCAGTACACCCAATAAAATAACCTTGAAATATTGGCAGAATGTAAATAGCATCACTTAGAGATATGTGTTGGGACCGATGACCGTAGCAGTCGGGTCCCTTCAATCCCGCAAACAAACCAACCAAGAAATATGTGTTAGTCATCTCATACCTGTGTCCCGAAAGCATACACCTCACTAAACAGTGAATATTAAGTTTGAACTATGTAAACAAAACCTAGAGACCTGAAAATGTCGCGAATAGTATTATACAAAGCCGCACAACGCTGGCCAGAATCTCACCATAATTTGTAAGTGAGGGCACGAGAATAACAAGTACGGTGGTAGTGTGCGTACTGCCCACTCTGTATTGTTGTCATATCTCCACTAAGGTCAAGGTCACTACATCGCACCAACACCTTCCCCCTCCCTTCTCGCTTCTTACTCTCTCCTTCTCTTCTACGTCAGTTGAGGGAAATATAAGTAGTGGGATATTAAAAAATGAGGAATGAGGCATTGTCCTATTGGCTGGGACTACTGTCCCAGAATGCATGGTTGCCATATTTATCCAATGTGGCTGACACTACGATGTCGAAATAAAACATTGCGGATCCAAGCTGACAGAAAGTGAAATGGTACCAGATGTCAGAAATGTGAAGTGTTAAGTATTGTATGAGTCTGCCTGTATGACGTTACACTGGACATAGCCCTGTATAAAAAAGGCAGAAAATTAAAGAATACGTATTTTAGGAACATTTCTTACATATATGTATACAGCAGTATCAAATGAGAAATCACACTACATACCGCAGGAAAGGCATCTCGTGCGCTCAGCCACGCATAAAATCGCATGAAATTGAGTAAATGCAGTATATTTCGCTTGTTAAAACAATTACTAATGTTTCTTAATAAATTAAACCGTAGGGACTCTTACGGTATGCCCGTATATCATGAGACACGAGTTCTCAATTCATCCTATCGTGCCAATGTTAATTTTCCCATGTTTGTAATGTACTAGCACTTTTTTTTCATTTGACCTTGTTTCGTTACTACATTTGTTTCGTTCGTGTCCGTAATTTTCTTATCTCAACTTAGTTTACATTACATACGCATTCAGCAATGTGGCGCCATCTGCCGAAAAAAAGTCCGATCTTCCTGAATGTCATTAACTCTACGCTAGATGGATGCCAACACCGTTTTACGTTTTGTCATTATGATTAGCTTTTGCTCTTGGATAAAAATATGATAAATAATTTTTAAAAATTAAAAAAAATATTACATTTTTTCCATGGTGTGCTTCTGATCTATGTTTCTTCCTTTTTACTAATTTATACAATCGCTTTTTGGCGTATATAATTGTACTATGTGGTTGACAAAATCTTTGTCAATATATCCATTTCATGTAAATAATTTAGTATTATATCATTATATTTTACCTCACTTTGTATGACATACCTCTTTCTTCTTCTTCTCATTTTTATTTTAGCTGTATCTTTTCGCATAGAGGTTTGCTTCGCAGCGCTCCCTTATGGTTTCTCGTCGTCATTGCCAATTCTCGATGTATCACTTTATGTTTGTCCTCTGCTTAAGACTTTATTACTACTCAGGGCACATATTCGTTGAAAGGTAAACTTGTATGTTCATTTTAAATGGTTTAATGCGTCTATATACATTTAATTGGGTTACGTTGCTTTATGTACACTTATTCATTTGGTCACTGTTATTAATTATTTTTATTCTTGTATTTGTAGCACCAATGATGGCTGTTAATCAGTTGAAATCGATTTGCAAAAGTGAATAAATAAACATGATTTGGTGACTGGTTGCGGCATACATGGTAATTTTGTGGTTTACGGTCGCTGCAGAGCTTGGGAACGACATGGAGCCCACAATCCATAAGCGCTAATTATACCTAACAAGTGTTTAGCACTCTGTTTGGAATCACCGTTAAAACCAGATGACCTTATATTTTTTTTTAATTTGAGAAGGAACAGTGGTGAGATATCCATAAGATTGAACTGTATGTGAGTTGTTTTTCAGCAAATTACTTCGATATTTTTCTTGAACTGTTCGTCCCTACATTTTCTGCTTCGTTTAAGAAATGATTATTAAACATACCAGCTTCTTGCAAATTTCTTTTATAGCTGTAACAATTAAATCAATGCTGATGTTATCCAGCCTCTGGCCTTTTGTCCTTTACTCCTTTTCACTGCACTCCAAACAGTCTCAAGTCTTTTTCTGAAATTATCGGTTTCAGATATATGTGCTATTACCTGAATTTTATATTGTTTCTTGGTAATTTTCTGTAGCTTTTTAATGTTTAACCACTACAAAAAGCAAAGCAGAGTACTCTGAGTTCTGGGTAGAAAAGGTGGGTTGCTGAAGCAACTATTTCGATCTGAAGATGATTCAGAGTGACCGAAAGATGTAATGTAATTAAAGATGTGAAACTAAGACAGAAGAATAGATGGGAATTACCTTAATTATCTAACAACTTGCTTCATCTTTCAGGACGAGTATGTCGACTAAGGTGAAAGTACATTTTCCTAATCCTTTCACAAGACACTTTAATCCCACCAGTGATACACAGATTTTTACGTAACTGTTTAATGTCCTTTCTTTTTGGTTTATAAGGAAATCTGTTCTCAAATAATGACATGAATTTACCATAGTAAGACAAAATATTATGTCAGCATTTCATTCTTTACAAGTGCATCATTACCATAGAGAGCATTTGCTGTTCTGTATTTAGTTACTTTTTGTTTTTGCTATAAGCTTCATCAAAGAAAACATTATCAGTTAAGAGTCCCATTGCTTTTGTCCACACATTAATTACTGAGATGAAATTGTTAATTTCAAATAAGGCTTCTGGGTAATTATTCTTTTGAGAATCTCTTAGAAAATCTACATGTGGATCAATACAGACCAATAGTGTGTTGCTGTTGTCTGTCAGAATATCCATTTCATATCGCCCAGAGAGTATCAAGACACAATTACATTGAAAAGTGAACTAATTTTCAGTATTAATTCACATGCACACACTTCTATGTGCCGATAATCACAAAATCACAAAATTGAATGTTTTTCAACTCATATTGTACCTTAATATAGGTAACTACTGCTACTTTTTCCATGTTATTTCTACACGAGTAAGAAGCCAGACTATACACTTTTATATTCAATTTCTGTAACCCTGTGGTTAGATATGGGTCTGACAGACAAATGATATCTGTCTTTTGAGAGCTTTCTAAATTTTCCAAACAGACAAGAAGGTCTGTTGCCTTTTCACCTAACCCTATAGTATTGTAATGGAATAAGCTAACCTTCATATTCTGAAAATTCTAAAGCATGTTGTGGGGCTCTTCTGTTGTATTATTTCTTTCACAACAAAATGCCTCAATCCCGGTTCTAAACTCGAAAAGCACTCTTCTGACTCCAGTTACCACAGGGGTCTGGCTTTGGGTGACGATGGCCTCTCGTTCATTTTCTAGAAGAAGCTGAGTTACCCTTCATCTCCGCCTCTTATTCAGGTGTAGGCCACGTCTAGTATATTCCAATCTCTCAGCTGTAGCTACAAGGCACCTCACCCATGTGATATGAGTATAAGTTACGGGTACACCTTAAGGCAGATAACGATTCATTGGTAGGATGTTGGGAAAATGTAGTTTTTCTACAAAAGGGATTGCATACAAAAATTTCGTATGGTTCATACTTCAACAGTACTCGCGTGTAGGGACTAACAACAGACATCGAATATATGAAGAGGAAGTTCGACGCGATTGGTCAGGAGCTTGTTTGACTGGCGAGCCGCCCGGGTGGCCGAGCGGTTCTAGGCGCTACAGTCTGGAACCGCGCGACCGCTACGTCGCAGGTTCGAATCCTGCCTCGGGCATGGATGTGTGTGATGTCCTTAGGTTAGTTAGGTTTAAGTAGTTCTGAGTTTTAGGGGACTGATGACGTCAGCAGTTAAGTCCCATAGTGCTCAGAGCCATTTGAACCTCTTTTTTTTTTTTTTATTTTTACTGGCGAAAGAGTAAAAAGATATGTCGAAAAATACATCGTCCATCGTCTGTTTCTCTAGAAACTACTTTGACATCTTTAAGAACTGCCTTTCAGGCAGAAACTGTGGATATTCTTATCCATCTACAACTACATCCATACTCCGCAAGCCACCTGACGGTGTGTGGCGGAGAGTACTTTGAGTACCTCTATCGGTTCTCCCTTCTATTCCAGTCTCGTATTGTTCGTGGAAAGAAAGATTGTCGGTATACCCCTGTGTGGGCTCTAATCTCTCTGATTTTATCCTCATGGTCTCTTCACGAGATATACGTAGGAGGGAGCAATGTACTGCTCGACTCCTCGGTGAAGGTATGTTCTCGAAACTTTGACAAAAGCCCGTACCGAGCTAATGAGCGTCTCTCCTGCAGAGTCTTCCACTGGAGTTTATCTATCATCTCCGTAACGCTTTCGCGATTACTACATGATCCTGTAACGAAGCGCGCTGCTCCCCGTTGGGTGCTCTCTATCTCTTCTATCAACCCTATCTGGTAGGGATCGCACACCGGTGAGCAGTATTCAAACAGTGGGTGAACAAGTGTTCTGTAACCTACTTCCTCTGTTTTTTGATTGAATTTCCTTAGGACTCTTCCAATGAAGCTCAGTCTGGCATCTGCTTTGCCGATGATCAACTTTATATGGTCAGGTGTTTGCTCATCTATTCCCAGATGGAATGAGATGAACAACAGCTCGCATAGAGGAATACAAACAGCCATTCTTCCGACACTTCATCCTTCAATGGAACAGGCAAAATCTTTCATGCATGGTACAGAAAAACGCGCCGTACATGTACTTTACAGTGATTCGCAGAGTATAGACGTAAACAAAGGACCCACAAGAAGTGTTCAACGACCCCAGAAATGACACAGTCGGTGACGCGAGAACCAGATACTCTAAATTCTGTCCACTGAAGGGGAACTTCATCAAGAAGTTACTCTACGCTCGATTTGGCCCTCGTGCTGCCAAGTGGTTGCCTCTGAAAGCCTTATTGTCTTGCAGCACCTCTTTCGCGAATTCGTGAGGGAAACGCGCTGGCAGCTCCGGTATCTCCGAAGGGGGGAGGGGAAGGGGGCGGTACGGCCGCAATCAGTGGGAGCAATGATGTAACCAAGTCCGGAAGAGGGAACCTCGGTCGATCGCCGCAGGAACGCACGGCCGAGGAAAAGGGAGCGCCGTGGGGCGAGGCGAGGCAAGGCAGTTGGCGCCGCTTACCCACCCCCCTCCCCCCACTGCCACTGGTTCCTCGGCGGTCTCTGCAGCCAGGAACAAAGGAAATCAAAAGTGACAGCCTAGTACGTCTTTGACATAAATGGTATGCTACACCTCTTCAGCGAACCTCAGTGGATACCTTTGTAGGGAAAGAAGTAATTAATATCGTCAAGCTGACACGTACATATACAGGGTGAGTCACCTAACATTACCGCTGGATATATTTCGTAAACCACATCAAATACTGACGAATCGATTCCACAGACCGAACGTGAGGAGAGGGCCTAGTGTAATTGGTTAATACAAACCATAAAAAAATGCACGGAAGTAGGATTTTAACACAAACCTACGTTTTTTTTAATGGAAACCCGTTACTTTTGTTAGCACATCTGAACATATAAACAAATACGTAATCAGTGCCGTTTGTTGCATTGTAAAATATTAATTACGTCCGGAGATATTGTAACCTAATGTTGACGCTTGAGAACCACTCCTCCGCTGTTCGATCGTGTGTATCGGAGAGCACTGCAACATACATCGCGTTTCTACAGAATGATCTGCCAATGTTGCTCGAAAATGTCCCACTGGGAACGCGTCGACGTATGTGGTATCAGCATGATGGTGCACCTGCACATTCCGCAATTAACACTAAGCTGACCCTTGACAGGATGTTCGACGGGCGTTTCATAGGACGTGGAGGACGCATAAATTGGCCAGCTCGTTCTCCTGATCTTACACCTCTGGACTTCTTTCTGTGGGGTACGTTAAAGGAGAATGTGTACCGTGATGTGCCTACAACCCCAGAGGATATGAAACAACGTATTGTGGCAGTCTGCGGCGACATTACACCAGATGTACTGCGGCGTGTACGACATCCATTACGCCAGAGATTGCAATTGTGTGCAGCAGATGATGGCCACCACATTGAACATCTATTGGCCTGACATGTCGGGACACACTCTATTCCACTCCGTAATTGAAAACGGAAACCACGTGTGTACGTGTACCTCAGCCCTCATGGTAATGTACATGTGTGTCAGTGAAAAAGACCAATAAAAAGGTGTTAGCATGTGGACGTAATGTGCTGTTCCAGTCTCTTCTGTACCTAAGGTCCATCACCGTTCTCTTTGGAGCCCTACGTAATTCGGTGCTAACCGAACGCACGATCGAACAGCGGAGGAGTGGTACCCAAGCGTCAACTTTAGGTTACAACATCTCCGGATGTAATTAACATTTTACAATGCAACAAACGGCACTGATTACGTATTTGTTTATACGTTCAGATGTGCTAACAAAACTAACGGGGTTCCGTTTAAAAAAACGTAGGTTTGTGTTAAAGAACATACTTCCGTGCATTTTTTTATGGTTTGTATTAACCAATTACACTAGCCCCTCACCTCACGTTCGGTCTGTGGAATCGATTCGTTGGTATTTGATGTGGTTTACTGAATATATCCAGCGGTAACGTTAGGTGACTCACCCTATATACTGAAGAGCCAAAGAAACTGATACACATGGTTAACATTTTTAACATTGCAGCACGTCAGCAACGTGAATAATTTAATTATTATAAAGAATGCTCCTCGATTGCAAATAGAAACCGGATGTTGACATAGGTTTCAGCGTGGATAACCACACCTTCTTCGGAACACACTAAAACTACAAACTGCCTAAAGATGCACCGTCCAACATTAATTCAGAACGCCCAAAAGGGCAAAAGACTATCATAAAATGTAAAATAAACGGTACGTGTGTACCATGTCAGTAGCTGTACTCAGCTCAAACGTCAGAAGCGAGCTTCCTCACCCCAGCCCACGTTCGGTGGGCCGCGGACTCTCAGCTAAACTCTTTACAGTTTGACTAAAGTTCAGTCTTGATCACACCATTTATGTTTGAATGACATAGGTAACCGGTTTCGGTTATTTTTACACAACCATCATCAGAGCCATGGCTCCCTTCGGATGGTAGGCGGAGCTCTCCTCAGCTGCTACGAAACCGGTTACCTATATCATTGAAACATAAATGGTGTGATCAAGACTGAACTTTAGGCAAAATATAATAATCTATTGATCACTGATTTCCAAACATGTTTACCAAAACTCTTTACAGTTTTTAAAGTTTTTTGGACCATGTCCCTTTAGGCAGTTTGTTGTTTCAGTGAGTTCCGAAGAAGGCGTGGTTATCCGCCCCGAAACCTAGGTCAATATCCGGTTTCTATTTGCAATCGAGCGGGTTCTTTATAATAATTACACGTGCTTAATATCGTGTAGTTCACCCGCTAGCACACGGAAGTGCCGCAGCACGACGTAGCACGGACTCGACTAATGTCTGAAGTAGTGCTGGAGGGAACTGAGCCGGTCGCTGTGGCCGAGCGGTTCTAGGCGCTTTAGTCTGGAACCGCGTTGCTGCTACAGTTGCAGATTCGAATCTTGCTTCGGGCGTGGATGTGTGTGATGTCCTTAGGTTAGTTAGGTTTAAGTAGTTCTAAGTCTAGGGGAGTGATGACCTCAGATGGCTCAAATGGCACTGAGCACTATGGGACTTAACATCTGACGTCATCGGTCCCCTAGAACCTAGAACTACTTAAACCCAACTAACCTAAGGACATCACACTCATCCATGCCCGAGGTAGGATTCAAAAATGCGAACGTAGCGGTCGCGCTGTTCCAGACTGAAGCGCCTAGAACCGCTCGGCCACGCCGGTCCGCTACCTCAGATGTTAAGTATGGCCATACTGAACCTGTTTTTTTTGTGGGAACTGACAACTTGAAACTTGCAGGGCTTTCCATAAGTCGGTAAGAGTACCAGAGGGTGGAGATCTCTTCTGAACAGCACGTTGCAAGGGGCATCCCAGATATGCTCAATAACCTTCATATCTGGGGAGTTTGGTGGCCAGCGGACGTGTTTAAGCTCAGAAGAGTGTTCCTGGTGCCACTCTGTAGCAATTCTGGACGTGTGGGTTGTCGCATTGTCCTGCTGGAATTTCCCAAGTACGTCGGAAAGCACAATGGACTTGGATGGATGCAGGTGATCAGACAACACGCTTACGTACGTGTCATCTGTCAGAGTCCTATCTAGACGTATCAGGGGTCCCATATCACACCGACCGCACATGCCCCGCTCTATTACACAGCGCACACTAGCTTGAACAGTTCCCTGCTGACATGCAGGATTCATGGAGTCATGAGGTTGTCTCCGTCTCCGTACACGTCTATCCGCTCGATACAATTTGAAACGAGACTCGTCCACCCAGACAACATGTTTCCAGTTGTCAACACTCCAATGTCGGTGTTGGCGAGCCCAGGCGAAGCGTAAGGCTGTGTGTCGTGCAGTCATAAACGGTACATGAAACCTGCAGCAATTTTCGGGAGGATTGCACTTGTGTCACACTGAACGATTCTCTTCAGTCCTGTTGGTCCCGTTCTTGCAGGATCTTTTTCCAGTCGCAGCGATGTCGGAGATTTGATGTTTCACCGGACTTCTGACATTCATGGTACGATCGTGAAATGGTCGAAAGGGAAAATCCGCATTTCATCGCTACCTCGGAGGAGATGTGGCCCATCGCTCTTGCGCCGACTGTAACACCACGTTCAAACTTACTTAAATCTTGGTAACCTGCCATTGTGTCAGCAGTAACCGATCTAACAACTGCGTCGAATACTTGTTGTCTTATATAGGTGTTGCCGACCGCAGCGCCGTATTCTCCCTGATTACATATCTTTGTATTTGAATACGCATGCTTGTAGCAGTTTCTTTGGCACTTCACTGTGAAAACAAACACCGTTCGAACAGGCGTTGAACGCCGATCTCTTCCGACCGGCCGCCGTGCCGTCCTCAGCCCTTAAGGGGCTCCGGAAAGGCTCAAAATCATGAAAAGTTCAATTTTTACTTTTTTGCGTTTTCTGAACCTGCAGACTATTACCTTTTAATAGATATATAATTTATTCAATTCCGAAGACTACAACTATTTTTAAATTTTTTTTGAAATGTGTTCTACATGGGCGTGACCCACTGTGGCGCTGTTAAACTGCTGTCAAATGGTGTTATTATTAACGTCCGGGTTCATCAGGTACATTTTAGTGATGTGAGATAAAGTATGTGTTGTGGCTAACCTGTGATGGTTCAATAGATATCACTGGTGTGATTGTCGATTGTTTCATGTTTATTTTCTCTGTCGTTATCTCGAAAATATTCGTAATTAATTCTGTTTCTTGAGTCTCTGTTTTGTTGAAGTATAATAATGAGTAAAAGTAAAGTTGCTGTTGCGACTTTCAATGATGGCAACATTGTAAGGTGCAAGGTATTTAGAAATATGGGAATGAAGATAGGTTCTAACATGGTACGAGCGATGCTGGCTTTAGACAAGGAACGCCTTCGGGCTGCAGACAGGACTCTAAAGAGTCTAGAAATACAAGCAAGAGTAAACAGGAGGAGGAACAAGAGGAAGCTGGAGGAGGAGTTTGCAGAGGATGAAGATAGTCCATCCTATGGACCTGGAATGCACTAAAAAGTTAATCCAATCTTTGTCGCTCGATTCCCAAAACTTTTATTTTCTCATACTAATTACATGTTTTCTAAGGATCTTCCAAACATATTTGTTTCAAACTTTCAGTAAATGTTACACAGTACCTTCTGCATAATTTAACACAGCCTTTATCCAAAAAAACTGTATATTTTTGAATATATGAATAAAAAATTGCAAAAAAATGTTGTGAATTTTCATTACAATTGAAAAAAAAATCATCTTTAATAACTGAACTAAAATTTTGTAAAATCCCTGTGTTAAGTTGTAGCCCATATTCCAATAAATATTCTGTAAAAAGTTCAACTCCTACCTCAAATACTTAGTGAGGAAAGATGTAATTTATAAGCGTTATTTTAACATTGCAAGTATAGGGCGTTCCGGAGCCCCTTAAGCGTTACCGGATGCGGGTACGGAGTAGTTCGTGGTCAGCACACCGCTTTCCCGGCCGTTGTCAGTTTTCGCCACCCTTGCGGTTGCTTGTCAGTCAGATAGCTCCTCAGTCGGTCTCACAAATGCTGTGCGCAACCCGCTTGCCATCAGCGCTCCGCAGGCCCAGACAGTGACCCATCCTAAGCCCGACAGCGTTTCACTTCGGTGATCAGACGAAACGGTGTTACCACTGCGGCAAGGCCGTTGACTTTCTTATCGTAATGGACTTTAAAAGAATCTGACGCAGTAGGCAACGCTTACTAGCCTCGTAAATCACGATTCTCACTCAAAAGTACACATC
Organism: Schistocerca cancellata; assembly: GCF_023864275.1. Taxonomy (NCBI): domain Eukaryota; kingdom Metazoa; phylum Arthropoda; class Insecta; order Orthoptera; family Acrididae; genus Schistocerca; species Schistocerca cancellata. Next base: position 812,833,021 of record NC_064630.1, read on the forward strand.
CATTTCCTGAATCTGTTTCTAGTACCTGAACGCCACTACCTGCCACCGCAAATCAGTGTTCACAAACGTTGGTATACAGAGTGCGAGCCTAATCCGTCGGGGAAGTCTTTCTATCGAATTACTTCATCTGCATGAAACCCTTCGCAAGAAGGACTACTTGGAGACACAAATACGATGCGCTCTCCAGCTGAACAAAAAGAAGAAAGAAAAGAATCCAGAAGAAAATTGCAATCGCCTGGCACTCTTTCAGTACGCAGAGCAAGAGACAATGTTGCCGGGATAATAGAAAATCACAACAAAGAAACCATTTTCCAATCAATGGATAATGTGAAGGATCTGCTGGGATCGGTCAGAAACCGTCTACAGTATTATCTGAGAGCGTGGCAAGCACTACATCGGCTACATGCAGGGATACATCGCAGCACTGTTCAGAACGTCTGAGAAACGTTTTGTTAAAAGTGAAATTTTAGATGCAGGTTCTATTCTGAAAGCAAACTAAATGTATTACACTTATTGGTGCCGTTAATACGCGATCATTCAATAAAAGACATCCCCACACAAAGTAAGCCACACTTTACTATCAAAATCTTGAAAAAAAGCAGAGGAAAAGGGTATGTTTAGTCCTAATAACAAACACAATGAAATTAAATAGTTAGTATTATCCAAAATGAGCACACATAACAAAATCTCTACATAACATAGGCAAAGCAATATATATTATGACCGTACCAGACAGTGGCTGAAAAGGAAAAGAGAACAAATGAGTTGGGAGTCGCTCAAATTACATAGACAATCCTATTACAGATATATTAGTTTCACTGTAATCGCAGTGTCTATTGTCTGCAATAAAATCGTCTCAGCGCTGGTGCGCAAAAACTGACAGTCACGAAATCCGCTAACACTTGGGGAAACATTACACAGCCCCCTAAATTGTTAAGAGTTTGTGAAGTCTCTGTAAAAAGTTTTAAAAATTTATGTGGCTTCATTAACTTCTGGTCTTTATATTGTCATTTTTGCATCAATTCACCGGATATCGTACTTCTGTTTTTGTAGCACTTCATCAGTTTATATTACATCAAATACACAATAATATTACATAATTTTCTATTCATTAGTGTGACGATTAGTGATGTCATTTTATTTGTTTGAGCTGGATCCTGCTTCAGCTTTTCCGGGTATGTAATTTGCCTTCCCATTTGGGTGCGATACTGCCGGAACCTAGCGAAATGACAGGAAAGGCATACGCATCAAGTTCATTTTTTAGCATGTAAACTTTTTCTCCTAAACTTTAAAAACATTACACATTGACAAAGTCGGATCATTTAATACATTAATCGAATGAACAATTCACATCGTTAGGAAAGGAAACATCAGGGTACAGAATTTGCATTGCCGACAGTTGTTTGTCCTTGTGATTTGAGTTTAAGCTTTGAAATGTTCATAGTAAATACTTAGGAATCGTCATATGGGTTTTTGTTACAGAAATACGTTTGGTTTTTGAAACAGTTTACAATAATCACTCAGTTGAACATTATTCATTCTTGCTTGACGGTTGTTAGGGGCGACGCTTGTAGGCGAAGTCAGTCGTGCTGCAGCAGTAGCCGTTGCTGTTGTTCAGGGCGGTCACGGCGGTGTGCTCGCTATGCTGACAAAATCTGCATACGTTTGAGACACGACGATCTGCGATGCAGCAAGAAGATAGCGTAATTATGGACCGGTTGCGCTCGACGAGATCCAGTCAGCTCAGGATACAGGGATTACATGAAACATTCGTAGATTGGAGTCAGTAACACGATGTCGACTTTTTAATACACATTCCCTAAACGAATTTTGATTAGTACGTAACTGTAATCACATGCAATACTAATTTACATTAGTTTATTCGGTGAAAGCTGTGGGTTACATAGTATACATGTTTGCTTTGTGATACAAAAGGTCTTATGTATGCTTTTTGTATATGCACTTTACTGTCAGTTGATGTTGACACCGTTAATGCACAAACACGTTCATGTTAGTTTCGGTTTCCGCACATTCATTAGTGTCCTCAGAATACCGTACATTACACATGTCAATTGTTTATCAGAGTTGTCGTTTCTTAAACCTTTAGCTTCGCGTCGGCGCGTAATAATCACACGTGACGTCATATTCACAAAGTTCCACCGCTACAGTCTGTTTCACAGTTTAAGCGCGATACGCATTATCTGAGTTTCATTTTAAGTTTCACTTCAGTGGATGAACACATCACTTCAATGCTGTCTCCCGTGTGAGTACACAAATTAAGTTCACTTGCCACTAAGAGTGCTATCCTTATTCGACATTAGTGCAAAGTGTTCGTATTTATTTCATCAGACGAAATTGTATTATCACGCGTATAATGTCTCTTGATAACACATACTTCTCTTTGTCCTTGTATAAAGAGTCCACCAGTGAAATGCAAATTTATGTGCACTACTTCACCACTGACAGCTCTATTTGCCATTGACAACCTATTACTCGGCCTCTGTCAGTACGTGTCATGTTACTTACAAATATGCTCAAAGAGAAATCCCACAGTTTATGTACTCCGTTATAGGTAGACTACTAACTGTTCGATTCACATAGTGTTTATGTTCTATTACTCTCTAACATTTTCCTCTTACAATTCTTCGCCACATTAATTTCGTTGTGTGGCTGTTCACGGTACTGAAGCTTAGCTTTTCAGTGTTTTTTCCGTACGTAATGCGAGTTTAGTCATTACTACTGGAGCTAAGGACATCACTCACTGTTTTTACTGCACACCGACGGATGTGTGCCGTTAAAATTAGTCCCGAGAATTAGTGCAGAATACAAATTTGATTATGGCACAACGTTGCCATTTCCCTAGTATCGGACTAAAATCTCAATAATTTTATTGTTTCACTTTAAAAATACGACCCACAGAAGCTTGCTGTTTTATGTTTACAAACTACATGTTAGGCATTAACAGAAACATTATTTTACACTAGAAATTACTGCATCTGTACAAAACTTAAAACCTACTGATAGAAAATCTTTAACATCTGTATGACATCTGTTCTACCTTATTTACTTGGAACTGTATTGCAAAAGAAATGGAATTATTGCATCCATGAGAAATTTACTACGATTACATCAAAACAAGTTTCTTGTTTATTTTTCTCTTCATATACTTAAAAGATTATTCCTTAACTTCTACTATTAATGTAAAAGTTTGTTATTCAGCAAAACGTAATCTTAAGATCTACCTATGCACATGAAAAAGTAAATTAGTCTTAAGACTACTATGTACACTGTGAAATGTCTTACATACTAACATATTTGCAAATTCTCGTAATATTTACATAGGTAACTCCACTCTAGGAAATGTTTACTCAGCAAAATATACGGTGACATGGACGGTTCTATAATATCCCATCCCAACATGCGACAGATTTCATTTGATACAGCTTCTCTGTTGACCCACGGGACAGAATAGGTAGAGTGGCAGAATGTTTCGTGAGGCTTTACTTGCATTGTATACACATATCCTTTAACTATACCATGATTTTCATAAAAAACAGATACATATTTGCTTAACAGGTTAATCAGTTCATTTTGGTGACAGTGTTTAAATAAACTGATTCATAAACTTTGCTTCGTATTTCTTTTCTGCAAGACTGTACATCAAATTGCTGTTGACAGGGCTGTGTTTGATCTGGCAACACAGGAAATTGATTGTCACATAAAAATACTTCTGGTTTTATGTATTTGACTTGGACTCATTGACATAACTTATTGTGTACCGGCTTGCTTTTAATGAGTGGTAGGGCTATCCCCTTCCCGTTCACTTGTAATACACGTGTGCCACAAGAAAGGTCAATTACTGCATCTCTTTCTTGCAAGAAATCTACTCCCCATATGCAGCTCACGGATAACTTTCACAAACCATGAATGTGCTCTCTATAGCTCCATTACCTGCCTCATCTAATACGTGAGTATGCATACGTACGACGTTTGACTTATTTCCAAACGCACCAATGATCCTACATTTGTGTACCGTCAACGTTATGTTGTGTCTGAAGTTCACAAATCTTATTATAGACTTCTAAAGGCATACAATTTGTAGCCGCCCCCGTGACAACAGTAACTGTGGTTGGTAATCCACCTACTACTGCGTGAAATGCAGCTTGGATTGTTTCATTTTCGGCTAGTTTACACAAATGGTTTCCTTTACAGAGCTCATCACTCAAATTTTTGCCCGGATTCTATCTTATTCAATACACGCTCTCACGACATTTGCCTCCGGTTTCTTCCGCGACCGCCATATGAGGGCTGTTATGGGGTCGCCTCTGAAACGCCGGGCGTAGTGATGCCCATCACTTGTATAATTATTACTGGTGGCTGTTGTCTCGAGTTTTATCCAGAACTATTGTGTTCAGCAGCACTGTTCAGTGGGGCAGAAGCGCCAGCTGGTTGTGTATTGGTTTCTGTATTAGGATGCCAATCATTGTTAGACTGCTGTGGTAGTGGTCGCCAGCTGTTAGGCTGATTATTGTTATTACTATTGTATTTACTGAATCCTGGATGATATCTGTTGTCTTTTCTATGCCTCTTATTAAAAGAAGAAGAATTTCTTCCATCCCTTTGTCCTAGGTCATTATTACCATTGTAAAACTATTCCCATTTTTGATACCATTACCGTTGTTATTGTGATATTGGTAATAGTTATTACTGTTATTGTTTGATACTTGAGCATAACTGCCCCCGTTCAGTTTCGCTTCTTCATGCAACAGGTCAATAGAATGAAGCGTTGAAATGAGAAGTTCTACGTCTGAATCTCGTACATTAAGTACTTTTTCTTTTATTAAGACTCGTAATTTTGATTTTAAAAGCCATATGACCTCTTGTTTGGACGTTGGTTCATACCAATATTTCAACTTTTTTATACACTTCTCAAAATGTTTACGCAGTGTACCTGCTTTACTATCGTACATCTCTGGAGTATACATCTCACGCCCTAAACGTTCTTGTATTTTGGCTGAGCAATACTTATTTAGAAAAGCTTTCTCGAATTCCTCATAAGTATGGCAATAATCTTTTACTTCACTTACTCATAAGGCTCCATCAAGTTGAATATGGGTAGTGACAAACACTACACGGTGTTTATAAATGAATATAGGGGTTTTAACGCTTTATAATATTTATTATATTAAACTTACAGTTATAAATGATATATCAAATGAAAGAGCAACTCAAACAGTTTTACCAAGAACCTTATAAATGTTCAATGTGAGCATCATTTCTCACACGGCTCACATCAAGTCTATAGCCGAGTTGTTCCCAAATGTTGATAAATGTGTCTTCAGTGATTGTACCAACAGCTGCTTCAATCCGGTTTCTTAATTAAGGTGGGTCTGCTGGTAGCGGAGGCACGTACGCACGATCCGTGATGAAGCCCCAAAGGAAAAAAATCTTTATGGCGTTGGGACGGGTGAACGTGGAGGCCATGGAAAGAAGCCCTGTCATTGGGCCCCTTGCGGCCTGTCCAGTGCTTGGGTACAGTGAAGTTCAACCAGTTGTGTACTTCGCTATGCCAGAGAGGTGGCGAACCATCTTGCTGGAAAATGAAGTTCTCTGGCACATCTTCTTCCAGCTGAGGGAAGAGCCATTGCTCTAGTGTATCAAGGTAAGAAATGCCAGTTACAGTAGGTTCACCAAAAAAGAGAAAGGCCCATAAACTTTCTGCCGGAATACGGCTCAAAAAACAACTTTATGGGAATCTCGTTGCATTTGTACCACCTCATGAGGATTTTATGGGCCCCAGGTGCGCACATTGTGAGTGTTAACATGTACACTAAGGTGAAAGGTCGATTCACCAGTGAAGACAACATGATCCAGAAAATCTTCCTCGTCATGAAACAACATTTCGTTTGCGAAGTTGGCACGTAATCCATGGTCTGCCTGCTTTAGAGCCTGAAATAACTGTAAACGGTAAGGACATAGTTGTATGCGTTTTCTTAAAACTTTCCAGACAGTCGACACGGAAACTTGTAACTCACGACTAGACTTCCGGAATTATTTCTTTGGGCTCTCACTCGCTCAGCAGTCTCTTTACTAACTCCTGGTCGTCCTGTGCTCTTCCCTTTACAAAGGCAGCCGGTATCTTCAAATTGATGATACCATCTACGAATGTTATTATCACTTGGAGGATCACAACAGAATTTCATCCGGAACGCAAGTGGCACAGTGACTACAGATTCGGTCTTTGCAAACTGAAAAACACAAAACGCTTTCTGTTCACTAGTCGCCATCTTCGCTACTACCACTGTCTAGCGGACTGCGGCGGAAACATTGAGCGCTGCACATGCACACTGGTACCAAACACAACTGTTTCAGTTGCTCTTTCATTTTACATTTCATTTATAACTGTAAGTTTAATGTAATAAATATTATAAAGCGTTAAACCCCTGCTATTCATTTACGAGGGCTATCCACAAAGTACATTACGTTTTGGAATTAAAAATAATTAAAGTATTGGAAATTAATTTTATTATATACAGATGAAATCCACACTTAAATACTACTTTTCTACATAGTTGCCATTTAAATTAAGGCACTTATCGTAGCGATGGACGAGCTTGGAAATTCCTTGGTCGTAAAATTCGGCACAGTTACCTCAATATGTTCCAAATGTCTGTCGTGGACAGAACAGTGTTCTGTTGTAATACTTTGCCCAAGTGTTTGAGGATTCGTGACTGTGTTTTCTCGCAGTAGCGGTGACGCGATTTTATCACTGGCAATAGATACTGCGATTACAATGGAAATTCCTTCGTCGTAAAATTCGGGCGCCTGCGCCTTCAACCACGTGGCGACTGTCTTTTGGGACAGAAAGGGTGTGATTTTCGTGGATTTCCTGGAAAGAGGCACTACAATAAACTCTCAAAGGTATTACCAAACTCTGCACAACCTCAGAAGAGCAATACAAAACAAGAGCAGGGGAAAGTTAGGCTCAAAGATCTTGCTGATTCACAACGCCCGGGCCCACACGGCAAATGCCACTCGTGAAGTTCTCGAATCTTTTAAGTAGGAGCTATTTCCTCATCCGTCGTACAGTCCCGACCTGGCACCGAGCGACTTCCACTTATTCCCAGCAATGAAGAAGTGGTTGGCTATGTAGCGTTTTGATGACGACGCACAGCTTCAAGAAGAGGTAACCACGTGGTTGAAGGCGCAGGCGGCCGAATTTTACGACGAAGGAATTTCCAAGTGCCTTAATTTAAATGGCAACTATGTAGAAAAGTAGTATTTAAGTGTGGCTTTCATCTGTATATAATAAAAAAAATTCCAATATTTTATTTATTTTTAATTCCAAAACGTAATGTACTTTGTGGATAGCCCTCGTATAAACACCCTGGGTTTTCTGTTTATCTTTCCCTGATTTTGGTAGTATACCAAGGAAGCGTCTGATAAAAATGACAGGGCGTCCAATTTTGCGATCAGGTTTAAAGCTTTGGAATCGTCGGTATATTAGAAAACTCTCTTCCACAAGCGTGTTAGACAGATAACTGGACGCCCCCCAGTTCACGAGCTACGTAAACAGGTCGCGGACTGGGCATTGTTGCCGAACAGCTGACTGAAGTCGCTGCTCGATATGTCACAGTCTGCTCCTCTGGCAACTTATTGACACGTAAATCAGACTCGCCTTCTGCGTTTTTTATCAATGCAATCTCCTTTTTTAACGTGTCTACTTCTTGTCTGTCTCCATTAAGAAACCTGGTCGGTGTTTTCACCTAACATGTTTACTGCTGAAAAAGCTTCGTTTGGCGATTTCTTTACGGTTACTGGCAGTTCGTTCCGTAAAAATTCTTGAAATTGGTTGTCTTTCATATTCAACCAGTTTGCAATGTCAAGAGTAAACTGATTGCCTTTCTCAACAAATTCCCTTCCACAGATTTCTCTTGTTCGATAGCGAGTGTTTGCCCCTGTGTAGCTGTTTCCTGCACAGAATTTTCTAATTTACTTTGTGCTGCATTAAATTGCGCGACCTGCTTAGTTACATGATTGAAAGCTTCGGGCAAGTGCTTGTATGTTTTTCGCATTTCGTCAAATTCATCACTAATATTTTTGAAGTTAGTTTCAATTTTACTGAATTTTCTACCAAGGTCGCCAGGAATTTGTGTGGCAACATTTTCTTGTATCTGATGTGCTACGGGGTTCAAATTTTCATTTACTAATGCTGTTTTATTATTTTGAATTTCAGTGGCCACAGTTTGAAGTTTTCTATTCAAACTGTCAATCACATTTAAAGTTTTGCATCTACACTACCAGTCATATTAGATTTGATTTCAGTGGCTGCAGTTTGCAGTTCAGCATCTAAATTGTCAGTCACAGTTTGTAGTTTTGCGTCTAAACTGCCTGTTGCATCTTGTAGTTTTGGATCTAATCTGTCTGTTACATTTTGTATTTTTGCGTCTAAACTGTCTGTTACATTTTTCTGAACTTCTTTAAAGTATATTTTGTTCCTGAACAATGAGATGAAAGCCTTTCATCTTTTCTCTGAAGAATGTGAACATTTCTGCGAAATTAGTAGGTACTGATTCACTCTGGGTGTGTTCTTCTGTATGTTCGGTCGTAGCCGTCGATAATTCATTACTTTGAGTTTCGTAACTCGCCTTACCTTGCTCGTCAATGTCTGTGTCTAAGTACTCCTGTCGGTGTAGCACTTTGAATGTTTCTACGAACTTCGCCCATCAATTTAAGAAATACACTTCAATTCCATAAAATTGACCGTTAATTCTATTCAAGTTACACACGGCAATTTTTTTAATTGGAATTACTGTTAATAGATAGCAATTGACAATAAAACAATCTAGCGACGATTCTCAGTCGTTTTAGAAAGCGGCTATCTTGCCGACATTTCGTTTTGCAAAATTCACCAACAAATTTCCAAGATATTGTCACCAACGTTTTCTGAAATTTAATAATCCCTAATTGATTTTTACACACCAAGATGAAGGAAAATAGTAATGTCCTTACCTCCTATCTTACTGCGCTTCATCAACGTCTCCACTCATGGTTTTTTCTTTTAAGGACCGTACTCCACGTTTCGTGTTACCCAGCTCGTTGAAATTGTCTCGTATCTCGCTACAGTGGTTTTTCATGTAACAGAAATATACAAATTTTTTGGATACCAAAATTACAATGATACATATACATACATATGTACATACATAAATAGGTCCTGTACTAAGGGTGCCATTTTAATGGTGGACTTTTATTATTATTCATTCTTATTGGCATTTGAAATTAGGATTTAATTTTATATTGTTCTGGCTTTTAAAATGTTTGAACTGAAATGCAAGTCTGAATCAAATTAAGATTACCTTTGGCTCAATGAGTCATCAAATAAAGCAATAAAATTACGAACTTGAAAAATTAGCTAAAAATATTTTTAATATTGAATTTTGAATGCAATTTTCCAGATATTAATGATTTTTTTTTTTTTTTTTTTTTTTTGGCTAGGCTCCTCTGCCGGGATTGTCTGTTAACGAGTATGATTTTGGGACGTGAGTTACGCCTAAAAGTTATTGGACTTCGTTTTGTGAAAAGTGAAATTTTAGATGCAGGATCTGTTCTGAAAGCAAACCAAATGTATTGCACTGATTGGTGCCGTTAATACGCGACCATTCACTAACAGAAATCCCCACAAAAAGTAAGCCACATTTAATTATGAAATACATGGAAAAAATCTGAGGAAAAATGATATGATTAGTAGTAATAGCAAACACAATGAAATTAAATACTTATATTTTACAAAATAAGCACAAATAACAAAATCTCGGCATAACATAAACCGAGTATTATATGTTATGACCGTACCAGACAATGGCTGAAAAGGAAGAGAGGGAAAAAAGTTGCGAGTCCTTGTTCGCTTAAATTGCATAGATAATCCAATATCAGAGATATTAATCTCATTGTAATCTCAGTATCTATTGCCAGTGATAAAATCGCCTCACCGCTACTGAACGAAAACACAGAGTCACGAATCCTCTAACACTTGGGCAAAGTATTACAACAGAACACTGTTCAGTCCACGACAGACATTTGGAACATATTGAGGTCACTGTGCGTGTGTCGTTCGTGATCAAATACAACAGCGCAACCTGCGGGCCTTTCTAGTATCCGCATTTCTGTTCGAGTATGCATTTGTAGCGGTGTTTCCATATTTTTGTCCGGCCGCGGGAAGTATACAGTTCAAGAAATGGACGCCATAACCTCACCTCCCGTAGCTAATCAAATAAAGTCATTGAGAGACTGAACCTCCGTGTAGAAGACCCTCACACTACGTGATGATAGATAGTTCCAGCCATTTGTTATCCGTATTAATGCTGCTAAGTGTCATAGAAGTGCAAGTAAATCATGTACAGAATAAGACTCGGAAAGAAATGTAATCAAAGCGTTTGAAGTGAGGTTTGTCGTAAGAATGTTGAAAATAAGGTGGACTGATAAGATAAGTTTTATGATGCAAGTTGGCAACCGTTTTCTTCCGAGGTTCCAAATCTTTTGTCCTCGTTGCTAACGATAAATGTGTGTAAGTTGGCCAAAGGGATCAAAAATGTTCAAATGTGTGTAGAATCTTATGGGACTCAACTGCTAAGGTCATCAATCCCTAAGCTTACACACTACGTAACCGAAATAACCCTAAGGACCAACAAACACACCCAAGCCCGAGGGAGGACTCGAACCTCCGCCGGGACCAGCAGCACAGCCCATGTCAGCAGCGCCATAGACCGCTCGGCTAATCCCGCGCGGCCGAAAGGGATCTGTCGGCTTTGGACAGGCAAGCAAAAGATTAGTTGACACAAGTGTACCTGAAATAAATATATGTCACTCAACTTGTTGCTGAAGAGCTGGTACACTGTTGACATCTTGTGGAAGACGTGGCTTTCTATAAGCCGAGACTTCACACTGGCGTTCAACTCTGTACACTGAATGTTTACCGGTACAGCTAATAATTAGCACTTCCGTGTAATGTTCGGCGCTAACTAGCAGCACGGAACAAATCTCGAACTAGGAGGAGGTGCTCAGGTGCCCACCGCTTCTTAACACCGTCCTGGCGGTCTTCATATTTCGGCAGCTATGAGGCTGTTCGTTGGTCGCGCCATCCTATTGGTCGCGATGTTCAAAGCGCCGCTCGCGGCGACCGCAGGAACCTTCACTGAGGCGCTGGCTGCGGCAGTATCGATAAGCTACGATACTATAACAAGAAAAGCGTGTGTTTAACATAATGGGCGTGGAAACGAAAGTGAGGAAAAGGGGACAGTATGATAAGACATTTGGTGAAACATTAGACGATACTTTACGTGCTACTAAGGGGAGAGGAAGGCAGTAAACATTCCAGGGGAAACAGAGACTGGGATGTATCCAACAAGCAATCAAGGACGTTGGGTACGAGTGCTACGCTAGGATGAAAAGGTTCGCGTAGGAAGCGGGGTTGTGGGGGACCGTATCAGTTCAAGTTCCTGTCCGTACATACATGTTTACGTTGACCGTGTTTTCATCAAATGTTGTTGTTGTGGTCTTCAGTCCTGAGACAGGTTTGATGCAGCCCTCCATGTTACTCTATCCTGTGCAAGCATCTTCATCTCCCAGTACCTACTGCAGCCTACATCCTTCTGAATCTGCTAAGTGTATTCATCTCTAGGTCTCCCTCTACGATTTTTACCCTCCGCGCTGCCCTCCAATACTAAATTGGTGATCCCTCGATGTCTCAGAACATGTCCTACCAACCGATCCCTTCTTCTAGTCAAGTTGTGCTACAAGCTCCTCTTCTCCCCAATTCTATTCAATACCTCCTCATTAGTTATGTGATCTACCCATCTAATCTTCAGCATTCTTCTGTAACACCACATTTCGAAAGCTTCTATTCTCTTCTTATCTAAACTATTTATCGTCCATGTGTCACTTCCATATATGGCTACACTCAATACAAATACTTTCAGAAACAACTTCCTGACAATTAAATCAATATTCGATGTTAACAAATTTCTCTTCTTCAGAAACGCTTTCCTTGCCATTGCCAGTCTACATTTTATATCCTCTCTACTTTGACAATCATCAGTTATTTTGCTCCTCAAATAGCGAAACTCCTTTACCACTTTAAGCGTCTCATTTCCTAATCTAATTCCTTTACTGTCACCCGATTTAATTCGACTACATTCCATTATCCTCGTTTTGCTTTTGTTGATGTTCATCTTATATCCTCCTTTCAAGACACTGTCCATTCCGTTCAGCTGCTCTTCCAAGTCCTTTGCTGTCTCTGACAGAATTAAAATGTCATCGACGAACCTCAAAGTGTTTATTCCTTCTCCATGGTTTTTAATACCTACTCCAAACTTTTCTTTTGTTTCCTTTATTGCTTGCTCAATATGCAGATTGAATAACATCGGGGATAGGCTGCAACCCTGTCCCACTCCCTTCCAAACCACTGCTTCCCTTTCATACCCCTAGAGTCTTATAACTGCCATCAGGTTTCTGTACAAATTGTAAATAGCCTTTCGCTCCCTGTATTTTACCCCTGCCACCTTCAGAATTTGAAAGAGAGTATTCCAATCAACATTGTCAAAAGCTTTCTCTAAGTCTACAAATGCTGGAAACGTAGGTTTGCCTTTCCTTAATCTTTCTTCTAAGATAAGTCGTAGGGTCAGTATTGCATCATGTGTTCCAACATTTCTACGGAATCCAAACTGATCTTCGTCGAGGTCGGCTTCTATCAGTTTTTCCATTCGTCTGTAAAGAATTCGCGTTAGTATTTTGCAGCTGTCACTTATTATTATTATTTCCTCAAATACCTTAAGACAATTGCTGGCATGGTTGCTTTCAAAGGGAACGGCCGGTTTTCTCTCCATCCGAGCTTTCGGTCCGTCCCTAACTCTACGTCATTGTCAGGACGCTAAATTTATTATTCTTCCGGTTTCGTTAGAGCTTTTGTAAAGTGGGATGACTACTGGAAAGATTGATTTTTGTAATGCATATATTAAAGCTCTGAAAAGAGTTCTAAGGGTAGTAGCTGTAAATGCGAATTTGGTAAATGATGAGCCATATTAATTTCAAGAAATGAACTTCGGCCAGATACAACGTGTGCTGTAAGTGCCATAAGTACTGTGTCTTTTAATAGTTAAATGAATTAAAATGTGATATTTTGACCACTGCTGAGATAGTATGTACTGGAAGTCTTTCTTCGTTTAAAGAAGTGATTCACAACGTTCTTCAAATCATAGACATATCACAAGAACTGGCCCGTAATACCCTGGAAAAAGTTTTTCTTATTAGTGAGATAATAGAGTGTAGGAAGCCGCTTATGCCGACGGCGAGTGGATAACACGAGAAGACGGCAACTCAAAATTTTTCATGGAAAAGTGAAGGTATAGTTCAAAGGGAGCCAGGCTTATTTGTGTACTTTTTATATTAAACAATGATTCACCATCACACGCCTTCCGCCAAATCAGTACGTGGAAAAAGATATAGAGGTACTTAAAAAAAGGACACACTTCTTAGATGGAGAAAAAGGTTAGTGATGGTCTCTTGGAACTCAGGTGTGACCGACTGTTTGAAATAGGGTGAAACGCTCTCTGAATTTTACCGTTAACCGTTCACGTAGCGAGCTGAAACACGAATAATAAACACTGATTGAACAGTGCAGGGTTTTTCTGTCGGTACTTACATCGTTGGCGATTTTGTTTTTGTGCCGCTGCAGGGAAATATATCTTGCACCAGAGCGTACAGAACATATACAAAAATCACTAGCGACATTCTATAAACAATAATCAACAAAATTCCTCTAGTACAAAGACATTGCACACACCGGCCGTGAGATAGTGAAATTCTTGCCACTACGCAACAGAACAGTCGCTCACCCAAAATATTCTCCGAATTTGACAACATTTCATCTCCTTCTGTGGTCATAATAAAAAAAAAATAAAAAAAACATGTATGCAAAACTGTAGTCGAATAAGAAGGGTTCTAGGCGCTTCAGTCTGGAACAGCGCTGCTGCTACGGTCGCAGGTTCGAATCCTGCCTCGGGCATGGATGTGTGTGATGTCCTTAGGTAAGTCAGGTTTAAGTAGCTAAGTCTAGGGGACTGATGACCTCAGATGTTAAGTCCCATAGTGCTTAGAGCCATTTGAACCATTTTAATAAGTAGGTTATTTGTGATGTAGACCACCGCCACGCACAACTTCTGAAAGACTGGTATTTCTCTTTCGCAATTTTATGAATCCACTTTCTGCTCCAAAGTATTACTGATTTGATTGGTGCATATATACTGTCATGTACACGTCCATGCTCACAACTGCATGAAGTTAGAGATCACCAACGAATGCATAACAACATGTATTCTTAATATCACCAAATGAAGACTGGATAGGAGCAGAAGTATTTATGATAAATACTAAAGAGGATTACGATAAGTAATATAGAGAAAGTGCAGCTCATCTACAACATTTTACCAGGAGAAATAATCAATAGTTAGGGGTATGACAGGAACGACCATTCTAAACAAGAAAGTGCAGTAAACACGTGCTCTAAAATGCGTACCTTAAGAGCAATCAGCACTTTTTCTGGAGAAGAGAAGTGTTACACAGTAGCGAAGATGAAGAAGTGGTCATGCATATTAGAGCCCATGTTTAGTAGACCCATCTGCTCCGAATAATAGTTCGTGTCATATCCCTGAATACTGACCATACCTCAAGTGACACCCTGTAAAAGGAAGACCGCTTATACAGCACTAGTGCGAGCCGTTCTTGAGTACTGCTCGAGTTTTTATGAGCCCCATGAGACTGGATTAAAGGGAGACATCGAAGCAATTCAGATGCGTGCTGCTAAATGTGTTACTGTTTGCTTCGACTAACAAGCGAGCCTTCCGCTGGACAAGCCAAAACATTATGACCACTGCCGTTTGGTGGCGTTGAGGTCACGTGACGCGATAACAAAAGAATGTAAGCGAAGCGGACGCGGACGGGGGATCACGCTAGCGAAGACGTGGGCTGCAAATGGGGAAATCCAGTGAGATAAGCGTCTTCGAGTGAACAAGTATCTCGAAAACGGAGAAGCTGGTCGAATGTCCACGTGCTACTTTCGTGATCACTATGGAAAGAGGTAGAACAGTGAAACTATAACTGGGCGCTAAATGGTTGGACGTCAATGAGCCTTCACAGAACGTGGGTTTCGGAAGCTTGTCTGCTCTGTAAAATAGGGCAGATGATGAGCTGTGGCATCTCTGCCGAAAGAGCACAATGTCGATGCACGCAAAAGTGTTTCTGACCCGCCGTTTATCGTACATTGTTGAACATTGAGTTGCGCAGCAGACCACGCCTACGTGTTCACATATTGCTGTGGGCTCAGGGCCATCGGGAGTCGACCGTCGATCGATGGAAACTTTCGGCTCTTCGGGTCAATCACATTTGTGCCACACTAGGCGACAGCCGTCTCTACAAATGCTGTCATCGAGGTGAATGGCTGCTCGAAACGTGCAGCGCCTCACGTATGCAGGCTTCTGGGAACACAATTATGCTAGGGGAGACAGTCTCCTAAGCTTACATGGGCCCCATTGTAGTATGGGAGACAGCTTGCGAACCACCTGCATCCCTTCGTACTTGATGTTTTCCCTGATAACGATGTCATTTTTCAGTAGTATAAAAGTCCGTGTCTCGGAGTCAGACCGCCCTAAAGTGGTGTGAAAAGAATTATAGTGGACTCACGTTGATGTCTTGGTGACCACATAAATCGTATGGAACCCAAGTGGGACGTTAACGGGTGCCATAATCGCGTACGCAAATCAACGGCCCGTTTTTTACACGAATTGCGTGACCTGCGTGTAAACATCTAATGCCACATACCTCTCCAAACCTACAAACAAACTGTCGGACTCCTGACATGCATAATCAGTAATGTATTTTGTTCCAAAGAAGGACAAACAAGTTATTAAGCAAGTGGTCATAATGTTTTGGCTCATCAGATTATTCATATGTTTCCTAAAATGAAACGCGAAGCCCTGGAGGGAAATGACGTCCCTTTCACGGAACACTGTTGACAAAATTTGAGAACCGGCATTGTTGGCTGATTGCAGAGTGACTCTACTTCCGCCAACATACTTTTGGGTAAGAACCGGGAAGACTAGAGAAATCGGGGCTCGCACGGTGGTATTTGGACAGTGTTGTGACTGACAATTCGCAGTTTTTCACAAACAACACTTTTAATGAGGTACGTTCACAAGTTTGATGACTGAACAACAAACGAAAAGGTAACCATAACGATGCTAGTAAAAGTCTCCTAATTCAGGCAAACAGAAGTACACTTCTAATTTTCCACAAAGGTTTGTGGTAACACACATACATACTAGTAAGAGTTCAATTCTGAGACGAAAACGTAATCTTCAGTGGTCATAGTATACGAGGTCGGCATCTGGAGTGAACTGAACTTCGGGGCTGGTTCTAGCCCCAAAATAGCTGTCTCCAGCCAATCAGGCTGTGGCGTAGTGATACTATCTGCATGCCATGGCTCGAGCTTCCCCTGCAAGAAGTAGTGCTCGCAATGTCTGTTTCCATTATCATGTATGTAAATACTCGGGGCTAACGATGTGGTTTTTGGTACGCCTTGGACATAGACAACACCGTCCTCTGTGGTGTAATTGGGGTTTCCAGCACTCAGGGGCTCCGGCATAACAGACAGTATTTATACAACTTAAGGGAATTCAACAAGATAATGTTTACAGCGACTGCCAATATTTTGACGGGAGTACATCCCCCCCCCCCCTCCGATTTTCAGGGCACAAACTGCAACGGACAGGTGATGTACAGGCAAATTTAAAACCTCAGTTCTTGGGGTAATTCAGAAAGATAACACAGACACACTGAACACTAGTGCCACCATAGATGACCAGGTCAGAGGCATCAATAGTGAAAGACTGTAATCTGTAAACTGAGGTAACATTTACTCTGACCCTCAGTTTATTGACAAGGGAGGGAGCAGGATTCCAAGCAGAGTTTAAGTGAAAACTTCCATCCCTGTTTACAGGGTTGCCCCAAAATTTAATGTCAACAGCTTCCATAATAACATTGTCCCAACAGCTGGATGTGCATGCCAGCATCTCGGTATAGTTAATCAGATAGGGTGACCAATATCCAAACAATGTTCGGCAACAGCAGATCTACATGGCGGCTGTAATGGTATGTGCCGTTGATGCTCAATACATCGATCCCCCACGGCCATGATAGACTAATATATGCCATGCCACAGCTACAAGGAATGCATATACACCCGCCTTAAATAAATCAAGATCAATAGCACTCTAATTATAGATGGAGGTCGGGAAACACATTTCACATCGTATTTCCGTAAAATACGACCGATGTTGTTGAAGGTGCTCCCTACGTAAGGCAAAACGGCAGTAGACTTACGTGTCGACTCAGTATTATCATCAATCACCCTTCGCACAGTTGGTCGATAGCGCAACGCACGTTCAACCTTTCTTTCACTGTACCCATTTTGACGAAATGTAGCTTCAAGATGGGCCAGCTCGGCTGGCAAAGTCTCAGTGTCGGAAATGATATGTGCCCTGTGTACCAAGGTACGAAGTACCCCTTCATGCGGAGCTGGACGGTGACAACTATCAGCCTGTAAATACAAGTCAGTGTGTGTGCGTTCCCGGTGTTCTGCGACAAACCACTTTTCTTCAGAAGGCTGTTGGTCTTTGTCTCAACACTTGTCGAGGGGCCAGAATCGAGTCTGAGATACGCTGCGTCAGATAATAAACGTTGCATCTTTTGTACATAATCCTGTTTGTTTAAAACAACGGTGGCATTACCCTTGTCTCCAGGTAAAATAATATCGGGATCCACTTTGAGAGAGCTTAAAGCAGCCCTCTCTGCTGCTGTTACATTACTCTTGGGTGGACGAGCCCTGGTCAACACACGGCATGCCTCCCTCCCAACCTCCTCTGCAGCGTCAGGAGGTAGTTTGCAAACTGCCTGTTCAATTGAACTAATGAAATCAGCTACCGGAAAACACTTCAGTGTAGGTACAAAATTTAAGCCCTTCCATAGCACTGATAAGGTTGCGTCGTCTAACGATTTCTCTGTGAGATTTATCACAGAACGTCGAGATGCAAAATCAAACTCCGAGCGATAGAAAAGTTAAAACTTTGGCAAATACCGAGCAGTAACAGAATTTTATTCCCAATGAGGAGCCGTCCAACCAATCCCATGTGAAATCAGGCAGCTTCGAAGCAACCGTTAAATGGAAACGAAGCAGTTCATTGGAAACAGAATCCAAGCATCGAAGAGTAAAACAAATTCTTTCACCCAAAAGAGCCAAGCCCGCACGTTGCTTGATGCGATTGGCGACAGGAGAATTAATATGGTGCACAGCCTTGGCAAATGTTGGGACACGATTTTCATTACGACACCTCGGTAAAAATGCCTTTTTGGGACATTCGAACTTGATCTACCAGAACATTCGTTTTACGATGGAGGTGGTAGAGGATGATTGCCTTCCCTACATTGATATTTTGGTTAGGAGGATGGTTGATGGATGATTGGGACATGCAGTTTACCGGAAACGCACTCACACTGACTTGTATTTACAGGCTGATAGTGACCCGGCTCAGTGTGAAGGGGTACTTCGTACCTAGGTACACAGGGCCCATCTCATTTCCGGCACTATGGCTTTGCCAGCCGAGCGGGACCATCTTGAAGCTACATTTCGTCAAAATTGGTACAGTGAAAGACAGATTGAACGTGCGTCGCGCTATCGACCAACTGTGGGAAGGGTGATTGTTGATAATACTTTGCCTTACGTAGGAAGAACTACCAATATCATCGGTCGTATTTTACGGAAATGTGATGTGAAATGAGTTTTACGACCTCCATCTAAAATTAGAGTGATTTTGGATTCTGTTAAGGATGATCTTGGTTTGCGTAAGGCGGGTTTATATCGCACTCCTTGTAGCTGTGACATGGCATATATTGGTCTAAGAGGACCGTGGAGGACTGATGTACTGAGCATAAACGGCACACACGATTATAGCAGCCGAATATTGTTTGGATACTGGTCACCCTATGTTATATAACTATACCGAGATACTGGCATGCACGTCCAGCTGTTGGGACAATGTCATTAAGGAGGCTATTGAGATGAAATTACCGACCTTGTAAACAGGGACGGAGGTTTTCGCTTAAACTCTGCATGGAACCCTGCTCTCTCCCTTGTCTAAAAATAGAGAGACAGGTCAATGTTACTTCCATTGCCAGATCGTAGTCTTTCACTATTGATACCACTGACTTCGGTTACCTTTGGTGGCATTAGTGTTGAGTGTGTGTGTGTCATCTTCCTGAATTACTACAATAACCGAGGTTTTAAATTTGCCTGTACGTCGCCTGTCCGTTGCGGTTTGTACCTAGAAAATGGCGGGGTGCACTGCCGCCGAAATATCATTAACTGGCTGAATTCACGTAAGTTGAAAATTGTATACGCCAAGAGAAACTCAGGTCTCACATATGGACTGTGGTTTTTTCCTCGCTGCATTTACGAGTAGAAAAAGAAAGTGAATTACCTGTTGTGATACAAAGTCTTCCGTAATGCACCGTAGGGTTGTGAGGGCCGAGTCGGACACCTTAATGCAATATAAAATTAAAAAAGGAAGAATTAGATTTGATACACCCTGCCCACAGAAGTGGAGGTCCTGGGCTCAGATCACGCTGACCAACTAACACTTCCCATGGATGAGAATATCTGGAACTGTTGTCCAGTCAGCTCGTGAAGCCAAATGAAACTCTGTTTGGTGAACGAAGTAGGGATATATGCACTCAAAGCAAGGGAGAGACAAATCACTTAACTAACATACGTTTCGTATTTCGGACTGTGATGTCATATGGAATAATGTTCAGCAGCGTCTCGTCTTTAAGAAAGAACGTGTTCATTTCTCATAAACGTGCTGTAAGAATAACATGCTGTGTTCATCAACGACTATTTCGTAGACCTCTGTTTAAGAAGTTAGGCTATTGGATTATTGCTTCATGGTATACTTGTTCCCTCACGAACTTCGTTGTGAATAACCCTCTACAATTGAAAAGGAACATTTATGTACACAATTATAATACCAGAAGGAAAGACGACATTCTTTATTTCACATTAAGGTTGTCTTTAGCTTAAAATGGTGTGCACAACGCTACAACAAAAAATTTTTTGCATGACAGTGCACGGTACCAATATATTCCAGAAAGCGTCGCGCATACTTTAGCTACCCTACAGTACGGGATCGAAATTTGAGCGTTGCACTTCCTCCAGCTAAGGCAAATTGAGCAAATCGGTTGGTTCTTTCGCAATTCGTGTGGCCTATGTTGGGCCTTAGGTGGTTTATAGAAGCACCCGTTGCTCATGGGCGGTTCCCGAGAAAACTCCGAAAAACGATGATTTTTCGGTACTACAGTTATCAATTGTGAGGATGGGAGAATGGCTACTTCTATAGCTTCAATTCAGGGCAAATAATCAAAAATATGAGTGTAATAGGTCCGTGAGGCGTAAATGTAGTTTTCAGTGACATAATGAGCACATGGCAAGGTTTTTAGGGCCATCGCATAGGTTGTGAAGTTATCAAACTATATTTGCAGCAGCCATTTTTTTACCAATAAAACTCTTTGAGGCGCTGTCTCTGTATAATAGGCATTTCACACCTATGCAGGCTATTTTGACCTGGACATTATTCAATGGAGCCAACTGGTGGCGTAAGCACCTTGCGAGAAACTGTTTTGTCGTACGAAATTCTTTGCAAACTAAACACCACATCTTATGATATACTGTACAAGGTTAAAGTTATGCACGAATTCCATTTATTTTATTGTTATTGATTTGGTGAATCTAATGAAACATGTCCCAGACGTGTATCTGCAATAGTTATGCACAACATCCAGTGAAGCAAAGACGTAATTTCGTAAAATTTTTAATTTATTAACTACTTGGCCCAATTTGTTTTGGAAATTCCAGACAATTGCACAAAGTTTTCAACAGAGGCTGTAGAGAACTTAATTTTGGAAAGATGATGACAATAACGTTAACTGAAACTGTATTAATGTGTCAGATAATCTGCTTACTTGCTAGCATTATGAATGCAGTAGACAAAATTAAGAACAACCCTGTGAAACTGAAACGAGCAACAAAATCCGTTCATACACGTGCAGCTAAATCCATTGAATTCGGTCGAGACATTATTGAACATTTATAGTGTATGTATTGTGAAATCCTATGTGCACTATACAACTTCCTTAACACTGAGCTTTGTTTTTCCCGGTTTAAGATGAATTCACGGGTGCTGTGGTACTAATAAAAGCAGATTATGTGACACATTTATACAGTTTCAGTTAACTTTATTACCATCATTTTTCCAAAATTAAATTCTCTACGAGCTCTGTTTGAAAACTGTGGTGTCACCGCCAGACACCACACTTGCTAGGTGGTAGCCTTTAAATCGGCCGCGGCCCGTTAGTATACGACGGACCCGCGTGTCGCCACTGTCAGTGATTGAAGACCGAGCGCCGTCACACGGCAGGTCTAGAGACACTTCCTAGCACTCGCCCCAGTTGTACAGCCGACTTTGCTAGCGATGGTTCACTGACAAATTACGCTCTCATTTGCCGAGACGATAGTTAGCATAGCCTTCAGCTACGTCATTTGCTACGACCTAGCAAGGCGCCATTATCCTTTGCTATTTATCTTGTGATGCATGTACCGTCAGATCGATGTTCACCAATTATGGATTAAAGTTAAGTATTCCAATAGCTACGACCTTTTTTGCTAAAGCCTAACTTCCTTAAATGTTCCAGACCTCACGCCAGCCTGCGTGAGCTTAACGCGTGCCTTTTGGCTACCAATCATAGTGGCTTGGCTGTCTTGCCAAGTCACAACAAAAACTTTGAACTATTGTCTGGAATTTCAAATCAAATTAGTCCAAGTAGTTAATAAATTAAAAATTTTACGAAATTACGTCTTTGCTTCTCTGGATGGTCTGAAAAACTACTGCAGACATACGTCTGTGACATGTTTTATTAGATTCACCAGATCAATAACAGCAAAAGAAATGGAAATCGTGCTTTACTTTTACCTCGTTCAGTTTTGCGGTGGCTTCATATCAGCGAAGTTGCTAAACTTCATGCAAAATATTTTATTATCCGTAACTCTGTAACTAATCATTTGCGGACCTATGTTTATATGAGTTTTTTCTTCAGTGTTTCTAGTAGAGTAACATACTAAAATATTTTCGTACCTCCGTGAATCACCCTGTGTAAGCAGCACACCCTGCTGTAACAGGGAAATGGAGAGAACCATCTGAAAATTCTCCTGCTGGAACTTAAAATAGGGGAATATTTTGCTGCTTAAAAGGCCCTGAGAGAAAAGTAGGGAACCACCTGCCTCAATTCTCATCAAAAATTTTGGCATATGGAGGTATTCGCACTTTCTATGCTGGAAGAGAGTAGCAGAGAGTCAGTGAAGGCGGAAGAGACAGTGCCATTGGTAGAGAAAGTGAGAGGAGGCGGTGATGGTGTGAGAGAGAAAGCGGCAGCGAAGGGGGAAGAGATATGGGTGAAGACAATAGCAGTGGGAACCAAAGAGAGTGTAGATAGAGGTGGTCAGTGGCTATAAAAGAGGAACAGAGATGGATGGAGATAGTTTGAGCGGAAACAAAAGAGAGGGGAAATGTGTAAATGAAAAAAGATATGTAGAAACCATACATAGGGTTGGCGTGTCAGGAGAACATCCCCACCCCTACCCCAGATTAGTGAACTTCAACACCATGAAAAAAATTTCCCACTTTTATCCATGCCCCCTACACTTACGTGTTAAACGTTTCCCGGTATGGGGGTTAAAAAAGTGTACAAACCATCCGCAAGGACATGTGTTGACAATAGATGACGGTAGTTGAAGAGAAAGACAACAGACTGTAAGCGATGAAGAAAGAGACAGTGCAGTGCGAGGGAATAAGAAGGGGATGAAGACAGTGTCAGTAGAACAGAGAGACAGGGAGAGTGACAGAGGAGGAGAAAGTGCTAATGAAGAGCGAGGAAAAGTGATGAAGACATTGAGAGTAGGAGAGACAGACGGCAGAAAGTGCCAGTTAGAGAAAAAGGAGACAGTGGGAGAGAGATACACACAGTGGCAGTGAGAGGTATGTGCTGAGTACGAAGGCTTCAATACACAGAGAGAGACTGGGTAAATGATTACAATATCTGCATTACTTCGTGAATCTCCCTGTATAAGCAGCACGCCCTGCTGTAATAGGAAAAGAAGAGAACCAGCTGAAAGAAAAGAGCACGAATGTGTTCGGAAGCCAAAATTCTTCGTGAAGAATGGCTCTGAGCACTATGGGACTCAACATCTGAGGTCATCAGTGCCCCAGAACTTAGAACTACTTAAACCTAACTAACCTAAGGACATCACACACATCCATGCCCGAGGCAGGATTCGAACCTGCGACCGTAGCGGTCGCGCGGCTCCAGACTGAAGCGCCCAGAACCGCTCGTCCACTCCGTCCGGCTTTCGTGAAGAAGGCAGAAAGGGGATTGAGGCATCTGGTTCCCCACTTTTTTGTCAGAGCCTTTTAAAGAGGAACATATTCGCCTATTTTGTGCTCCTACAGGAGCATTTATCAGCTGGAGCTATAAAATGCCTTGACAGTCAGCAAGGATAAAATTGGAAACAAACTGAAAAAGTTTTGTCGTTGACAACTAGTTCTATACGGTAGAGGAATTTTTGTTTTTATAATGTGTGAAGGGTAATTGGTAGGAACTGCAAATTCAGAACTGTTTTTTATGTAAAAACTGGAAAACCAGTTGTAAATTGCAGCATTTAACCACATCAACGTATGAATGTGCAATGTGAATACAAAATGACTCGTTCGCCATCCACTTGATTAATAGTGCAAATGAACGAAGGAACATGACACTAACTAAATAACTAATCAACTATCAAGCCGCCGATATGTCATCAAATCGTAAGGTTTCCTGCTGATCTGGAGCCACACGTAGTATTCATTAGTGACCTGCTAGTCGGCGAGTTCGTTGGCGACTACGCTACAGAAATCTATTGTGTACTGTGTGTGCTGGCTGTTGTTGAAAACCTATCTGGCACAGTCTGAATTTAAAATTCCATACATCCAGTGCTCGCGTAGCAACACGGTTGTTCGTTAATTTGCTGACCGGCGCGCGGTGTTCACCTTGGGGCGGTATTAACTGGCAGTAAAGTTCTCCCACCCCCCCCCCCCCTCACCGTTCTCTCTGTCTCACTCTCTCTCTCTCTCTCTCTCTCTGTCTCTCTCTCTCTCTCTCCTTCTCTCTCGCCGTAGTTCCAGCTATCGATCTCCCCGTCGGCGACTGGACGGCCAAACCCAGCCACGCTGACGTACATGTTTTGTAGGAAATTACCTGTTCCGCGTACCACGAACTGCACTTACTCGCACAGCGGATTTACTGGAAAGCCCTTTCTTTTAACTCACCTGGGACGAAGTGAAACGAATATACACTTTCCTGGAATCGGTTACTGCGTTTCTCAACAGCGTGGGCAGCTATTTTCCGTATTCAGAGATGAGATTTAAATTACCTCATATACTATTACAGCGCTTACTTCATACACACGCCAATCGGATATTCCATTATGATAATCTATAGAATAAATTTAACAGACAACATTTTAGAACGCTGCAGAAGAGCTAAGCTGTGTACTTCTAGGACTGGTGAAAATGGTGATGTGTATTCTATAGGCGGATAAAGTTGTGTCGCTCTCTTCAGATGGCATAGTGGCTGCACAAATGTATTTATTCTAGTCTTGTTACTGAAGGCTATTAAATTATAATAGTTGTACATTTCCCACGAAAATCGATTTTTGCTATGTCACATCAAAGCAGATTTCCTACTCGGAGTTGCAGTGAATTTATTTCTTCCGCAAATGCCTCAAGATGTAGCTTAGACAACATAAAATACTTAAAATTGACATCTTCTTCTTTTAATTACGAGCTGAAAATTATCGAACTATATGAAATGAAGTCGTTGTAGCTACTGAACGGTTTGTATTAGGACGTTCGAAATGCACGGTTGGTCGCGGGGTACGATGGGAATTAGTACCCGCTGTATGGTTTGGTTTAGCGACGAAGCCCACTTTCATTTAGATGGGTTCGTCAATAAACAAAACTGGCGCATTAGGGCAGTTAATAATCCGTATTTCATTTCAGGATCGATAAGTCTTTTCACCCTCATCGGGTGATGGTGTGGTGAGCAATGTCCAGTCACAGAGCAATCGGTGCTGTAGTCCTTGATGGCACGGTGACTACAGAACGGAACGTGAAGGTTTCGGAAGATGATTTCATCCCCATTATTGAAAGTGACCCTGATTTCGAGAAGATGTGCTTCGTGCATGACGGAACTCGACTCCATCGAAGCAGTAGAGTGTTTCACGTCCTGCAGAAGCCTCATTCTGGCTCTGCGGTACCCAGAGGCCCCTGGCATTGGCCGCAATATTCTCCAGATCTGAACACTTGAGACTAACCTTTGGCCGTTGTGGAAGCAGTTGTTCGGCTTGTCATTGATTGACAGAGTTGTTGTATGTCCTCCTGACGGATACCGTACCAAATTCTGTCCAACTAGCGTGTTAGAACTTCAAAATCCCGACCTAGTTGGAGGGCTCTGTCCGTAATGCTCCACAAGTTCTCAACTGTGAAGAGATCCAACGACCATGTTGACCCAGGTAGCGTTTAGCAAACACGAATGCAAGCAGTCGAAACTCTCGCCATGCGCAGCCGGCGATTGTCTTGCTGAAATGTACAACCATGACGCTGTATTTTCCCCGCCATTATTATGACATGGTATGAGTGATGAACTCATAACGGAACACTATTTATAACAAAAATTTTTGAAGATCAGACTATGACAGATTCAGATGTCGAAACCAGATGTCACTAGCAGATATTAATTAATAGGATCTTTGATATAGAAAGGTTTTTCGTGCTAAATATACATAGCTCCATCCGTTTTCTCAATATGAAAATCTTCAGTTCTCCAACCAAAATGTGTTCTACTGTTATAATCTAGTTTTATTACTGCAGAAGCGTTGTAAGCGATGAGAATATTTTGGAGAACGAGGTTTTCACTACACTCGAGTCCTGTTGTTAATCGCTCTTTTCAAACGTGAAGTGTCGAAGGGATTCAGCTTCACACAGAAGTTCACTTTCTTTCTCTTTGGAGGTACCAGGCACAACGCTACATTCAGTCGTAAATCCAGACATCTAGGAGCGTTGGAAAGTAACTACCCCGCGGGCTAGCACATGAATGAAATACTATCCCGTCCTGTGAACGCCGTTCCATTTCTCCCTCCACCAACCGAAAATTGTGCACGGCCATCTCTTTCTGGTCAGTCAAAACTACCTGCAGGGATACCGGGAGAATAGGATCATAAGGTGATTTGCGGCGTAAGTGGATGCATACCGGGGAAATGGACTCGTGATGTTTACAAACGTACACGCAAGGATACGTTTATGTGTGTGTTTTTGGTGCTTACGGGAGCTCAACGGCGAGGTTACCAGCGCCCTTACACACAGTAAAATAAACGAATGTGGATAAAATTACTAAACTGTGATCATACGCGCAAAGACAACGGGAAAAAATAAAAGAAACTATACAGGAGTCTAAAACTGAAATAAAGCGACAAAGAATTAAAAGGAAGGCATAGGAAAATGACACTGGCTGACGACTTACGTAAAATATGGGTGAGCCAGTTATCCTGTTAATACATTAAGACCATCTCCCTAAAATCTTGGAAAAAAGTTAGACAATTCACAATACTTTAAAATTTCATCCACATTCGTTTCAAGGTTATCTAAAATAGATTGCTGACTCGTCGGAAAATCAGTTTAATAAACTGTGGCGCACAGAGATTTGTACGCCACAGGCGCCACACATTGGAGGTTGCTGTCACTTGAACAAGGAACCGTGCGTCATATGGTTGTGGCCTGTGCGAAGGCGTGTGAGGAGAACCTCGTCCCGTCTACGTGGGTGGAAGGAAGTAGAACATCGCTGCTTTGTGGACTTTACTAGACGGAGCTTATTGTCGGTCACTTGCAGCCACTCACCCTCCCACCTACGCAATACGATGGAGCTAAACAAAAAAGGTTATATCATGCAAGGAGACCTGCACGTTTACTGGGAAAACGGGCTCATGGTGAGATGAAACGTACCTTAAGAAATACGGTTACAGTGGAAAACTACTTTCAGAATTTTAGAGAAAAACACTGTTTTTCACGATAAAGCTTATAAAAATTATTAATGATTTATTAGACAGTAGTGACATGCAACGTCGTAATGAATCTCTTGACAGAATTACGTGGGAAAGAAAGAAAAAGTTCCAGCACAGAGATTCGATCCAGAGATCTAGCTCGTCTGCAAACTCCTTGAATACACGTCTCTCGGACCATACGAAGTTTATAAACACACCCAAAATCTTGAAACGCGATTTTCTCGAAAACGATGGGGACTTACGTTGAAGACCTTATCGTGCCCTATACATCTTCTGAATATCAATCAAATCGGTGAAGTTAACTTCGTATGGTCCCCTTTTTAGCGTTCATCCTATCTACACTCCTGGAAATTGAAATAAGAACACCGTGAATTCATTGTCCCAGGAAGGGGAAACTTTATTGACACATTCCTGGGGTCAGATACATCACATGATCACACTGACAGAACCACAGGCACATAGACACAGGCAACAGAGCATGCACAATGTCGGCACTAGTACAGTGTATATCCACCTTTCGCAGCAATGCAGGCTGCTATTCTCCCATGGAGACGATCGTAGAGATGCTGGATGTAGTCCTGTGGAACGGCTTGCCATGCCATTTCCACCTGGCGCCTCAGTTGGACCAGCGTTCGTGCTGGACGTGCAGACCGCGTGAGACGACGCTTCACCCAGTCCCAAACATACTCAATGGGGGACAGATCCGGAGATCTTGCTGGCCAGGGTAGTTGACTTACACCTTCTAGAGCACGTTGGGTGGCACGGGATACATGCGGACGTGCATTGTCCTGTTGGAACAGCACGTTCCCTTGCCGGTCTAGGAATGGTAGAACGATGGGTTCGATGACGGTTTGGATGTACCGTGCACTATTCAGTGTCCCCTCGACGATCACCAGTGGTGTACGGCCAGTGTAGGAGATCGCTCCCCACACCATGATGCCGGATGTTGGCCCTGTGTGCCTCGGTCGTATGCAGTCCTGATTGTGGCGCTCACCTGCACGGCGCCAAACACGCATACGACCATCATTGGCACCAAGGCAGAAGCGACTCTCATCGCTGAAGACGACACGTCTCCATTCGTCCCTCCATTCACGCCTGTCGCGACACCACTGGAGGCGGGCTGCACGATGTTGGGGCGTGAGCGGAAGACGGCCTAACGGTGTGCGGGACCGTAGCCCAGCTTCATGGAGACGGTTGCGAATGGTCCTCGCCGATACCCCAGGAGCAACAGTGTCCCTAATTTGCTGGGAAGTGGCGGTGCGGTCCCCTACGGCACTGCGTAGGATCCTACGGTCTTGGCGTGCATCCGTGCGTCGCTGCGGTCCGGTCCCAGGTCAACGGGCACGTGCACCTTCCGCCGACCACTGGCGACAACATCGATGTACTGTGGAGACCTCACGCCCCACGTGTTGAGCAATTCGGCGGTACGTCCACCCGGCCTCCCGCATGCCCACTATACGCCCTCGCTCAAAGTCCGTCAACTGCACATACGGTTCACGTCCACGCTGTCGCGGCAAACTACCAGTGTTAAAGACTGCGATGGAGCTCCGTATGCCACGGCAAACTGGCTGACACTGACGGCGGCGGTGCACAAATGCTGCGCAGCTAGCGCCATTCGACGGCCAACACCGCGGTTCCTGGTGTGTCCGCTGTGCCGTGCGTGTGATCATTGCTTGTACAGCCCTCTCGCAGTGTCCGGAGCAAGTATGGTGGGTCTGACACACCGGTGTCAATGTGTTCTTTTTTCCATTTCCAGGAGTGTATTTGCTGTTGTCACAATGCGGTGAATAGCTGATGAAAGCGGAAGGGTTTTATAAATAGGTTATAGAAGAAAACGAAAATCAGTTGTGCAATTTAGCGCAGACGCTAAATGTTTAAAATGATGATGTATGTTAGTTTCTCTTCTTGTGAGACATTTATATAAGATATGCTGCAAAACTAATAATGTTACAGAAATGTCTCTCTTAAAAATGGGTGCCTAATTTGAGGAGCTCTTATCAGATTCTTGGCACCTGTGCCATCTTTTTGCAGAGCCAGCACATGCTGTATGTGTCCATTTTGTGCATGCTGAGGACCGAGTCCATTTCTCTCTATAGTGATCTTCTGAGAAGAGCCATGCACAATAGATGTGTTCCGCGTCTTTATTCTTGTCGCTATCTTCGCTTTCATCAGACAGTTCACTTTCATCTCCTACGGACTATGATGAATATTCAATGATCCTCCGTTACTTGCCAGTCGGTCTGTCACTTGCAGGTGCCAGGTTTTATGCTACGCACTTAACATATCTTGCATTCACCACTTGCTTCGGTGTTACCACCTTTAGTTTTAAGCCCACTAACTGATGCTTATAACGAGACCGAGTGGTCAGCTGAGGAGAACCACTGTGGAATCTTCTGCGACCTATATTGCTTCAAATTTTTGGAAGATGGCCGATGACAGTTGCCATGACAAACCTGGAGCTTAGAGACTGAGGAACAGCAATTTCTAGATTCCATTGTTTCCGGAGCGGCATCTTTTCGAGATACCCAGAAGTTTCTTCTGGCGAATCCTCATTTGCAGACTATTCTCAAGAGGATGAGCCATTTCTTCTACACTACCAAATTCATACGGTCTGAAATTGTGAAGGTTGCATGGCGGAAGACCTGCCTTTAGGAAACCATTTGCTGTTATTTGTGCTTTCTCTCCCAGTCGCTTACTTTGTATAGAGTTATGGCACAACCAACATGACTCATGATTAAATTCTCAGTCTTCTGAGCATAAAATGTCTTCTGTGTCCTTATAATCTTAACGTCAAACGGCTGCATTTTATCGGTGCTATAAGGTGGCAAAGACACAGTGGAGACTTGGGTATCCCTGGCAACATTATTCGCACCAATCTTTCTGACATGAGTGAAGTGTCCATCCACGACAAGAACAGAAGGATCATCTTTCATTGGTTCCTCATGGAGCAAGGACTGGTGAAACCATTGTGGAAAAATGGCTGTGTGAATCCACCATGAAGGACAGAATGCATAAATGTCCCCTGAGGAGCACCATCCATTAATTTCTTATTCATATTCTTCAGTGGGAAGATTATCAAAGGCGGTATGAAATGTCTCCAAAGGCTTGTGCATGTCACTACAGTAATGAGTGCAGATCTTTCACCAGCCTGTAGAGAAGCGATTGCATTTTTACCCATAAATGCAGCAAATTTAATATGTTTATGCTATATAACTGTGATACCAATTTCTTCACAGTTGGCTGCTCTTGATTGTAGCTAAGACTGGCTCACAAACGTTAGAAAAATTGATGACAGGTTCGGCTGTAAAACTCTTGGCTCTGGCGAATTAAAGTCCTTGGGGAGACCTAACAGAGAGATCGAGATTCATTTTTGGGAAGTTGCTTAACGATTTTTACCAGGTTGCATCTTTTCTTCCGAAAATGGGTTTTCAACGCTATTTTTTACAGCAAGTTGATAAGCAAATCCCTGGACATCTTTTCTAGAGCTACCATAAAATTGCGTGTCCATTTGGAAGCAGTAGGTCTTCAAGTCTTCTTCCAGTTCTTGAGGAGAAATTGGTTCCCGTCCAATTTTGGTGTCCATAGATTAATCTGGACATTTGTTGCCTTTAGCACAGCGCTCCAGTGTTGTTTGAGGAACACTGAAGTTGCAAGCTGCTTTGTAGCTTCCTGTATCTTTACTCCGTGTAGTTAACATGGCAGATTTCATTTGCTTGACGTCTCAACAGATTGTAGGTGCCATCCACAAAAGACAGACAGGCTATTGGTAGCGACATTTTCTCTGTCTCTATTGAAATACTATCTTTGGTTTCAGTCCAACATGCAAAATTGAAACGTGTTCACAGATATACAAGTAGGATTTATATAAAATCAATTTTACAGAAAGAAAATCTGATTAAACCTACAATACGGACGAACTTAAAGTTACAACAAATATTTGGGAAGCCCAATTTGAAGAGCTACATTTAGGAATCCTAAGTAGTAGGGCAACAGCGGTACAATCCGATGTTGCATTGTTGCCAGATTTATTCAAGATGGCTGATCCTAGAAGGTGGCCACAGATGTGGTCCTTGTAGTGACAGCATGACGGGAAGTTCAAATTTTGGCGGGAAAACAGGCAAATTGGGCTTCCTACACTAACCTAAACCTTCTCCTGCCTCCCTCACCTCATTCTACCCAAAAAGGAGAGAGAGAGCGAGAGAGAGAGAGAGAGGGAGAGAGCATAGAGGATGAGATGAGAACATTTAAACAATTACACATTTTATTCCCAGAAATACTACCACTGCCACACTTGAACACAGCCTCTAAAAAGATCATGACACACTTGCAAATCTGTCCCAGGGACACTTCGCACGCTTTTGTGCGAAATACACTTGTCTTTGATCTTGGGATGCTTCAGGAGTTACAAAATACAACTGAATATGTCTCTAAATACAATTTCAAACAAAGATAGCTACACAGTCGTATGTGTCAATTTTGCAATCTATACTGCGATACTCGAACATGAACCCGAAAAAGATCATTGTATACTTATACAGCCTCCATGAGACACTTCACACGCTTTTGTGAAAAACAGATCCTGAAACCGATATCAGCTGCAATATCTGATTTTACACACCAAAACAACGATATTTGGAAGTCGAAATAAATATGTCTGTAACTATGAGTCGGCCATTCACCACTTTTTGAGGTTTAGCTGCTTGCGTGATGGCACTGCCAGAGAGAGATAAAAATTTCTGAGTCCTACAGCCACTGTGGTGTTCATCACTTTTCTGAAATGGTCAGTGGTCTTAGTTTTATATTTGCTGCTACTAGAGTCAGGGACTTTATTTTTCTCACTTCTCAAAGCACACACTGGTGTCTAAGCATAGATGGGAAAATCAGAACAATTACGTAAACAGAATTCGATGTACTGTCATACAGACGACAAAAATGGCTGCAATTTTCGGTGTCCTACATCTGCTGGTCTGGAGATGTTCTAAAGCCACAATGGCAGATGAGGGACAGCATCTCATCAGAGGTGGATGGTGTGCATGGACATGTTTCTGGACACTCAAACAAAGAGGGCTTCACATGACTCTCAGATGTCACAGAACTTTCTATAGATGCCTTTCCCCCATCTTGCTTGACCCAGTCTTCAGAGGCGCATGTGCCCCACACACAAAGGATATCTTGTGAATGAACATTCTGGTTCGCTCTTACTGAAATTACCAGCCAAGTTCCTGCTGCTTCCAATGTGGGAGCACTGTCCACCATTTTCTGCTCTGAGACTTTCAGTGGCAAAACTACTTTGTACTGATAAAAAAAAAGTTGCAACCATATTACACTGGCAGTTACATCCTGCAAACTTTGTCTACATATCACAAAACATGGACAGACACTCGATTAATTACACTACAGTGCTAATGTCGTATCCTGAACCATACAAAATCATCACTTCTGTAACCTGCATACAGCCATCGACCAACAGACACTCGTACATATACAGCAAAGAAACACAGATTCCAAAACACACATAAGCACATACACCGTATATAGTACTCACAGCGGTTTATATTTCCTGTGAGGTCGGTTGGTCATCCACAGTGGCGAACAGTCACAGTCAACCATCCCCAAACATCCGCTGGCCTGACATGTGATGAGACTGCCCTCCACAGAAGGCGGTCTCCCTCTGAAATGTTGTACAAATGCTGGGCTGGTTCCCCTTGGCACAAAGGCACTACTGTTTTGGGCTCTGACCTTCTTGCGTGGTTACTGGCATGTTTTCCACACTCATTCCATACTTTGGGATTACAAGGACATACGTATTTTCACGTGCTTTGCCAGAAAATCATACCATTTACACGATGTTTCTCAATATCATGCACATAGCAATATCGCTTGCATAGCAGTATCGCTTGCACACTATAAGTCCAAAGTTAAAAAGGTAAATTATTTCTCTAGAAAACTGAAACTTTAGCTTGGTGTAGCGGGATGGATTGTGTTGCAAACAACTGAGTAACTAGAAACTTATCTTGTCTGCGAAGGTCTTCACGTGAAAACACAAAAAAATTGAGGGAACTCTTAATTCCACGCGTGAATACTGATGTCGATGATATAACAGATTCCAAATCATCCTTCTACTCTACGAAGTCAGCTAAGGCGATTTTCATGTCTAGAGAACTAGAAAACGTCCCTAACAGCTGTCTTTCACCACTTAGATGCACACAACACACACCACAATTGATGTTCTGTCAACCAAATAATGATGGGAAATGTGTAGAAGCAGTCAATCGGACGATTTACGTGGGAGGGAATAACTGTCCAGTCCAAACACATGCCCATATTCAGTCTTCTCAAATTTCACTGCAGAAAGCATACAATCACGAAGGCTGCCAAACACAAACTGAGTATTAGTTTAGGATTCATCTACTTGGTGAGCAACAGAGCTAAGTCAGTTACTTTCCTGTACCCAAGCTGGCTTCTCCAGTACGGAAGGCCCCCACTGTAAACTGCAAAAGACATAGGCCACCACCAATATGCACTCCTAACACATCAGGCAGAACTGTCCTACATTTTATCATTGTACTTACAGTTAACCTTCCACAGGGCATGGCTGTTCAAATTGATACACATCAATATTTGCTGCAAACTATTTGTCAGCTATTGGCAGCACTGGCACCTTCTCGCTAGTACCTTTCCTTCTTCGAACGCTTTTCATTGTTGTGTGCTTCAGTATCAATGCGACTGCTCTGATGTTGAGATATTTGCTGATTGCTCAGTTTGATACACCAGGCCTGTTCCCATTACATTACAGCAGGTAATTTGTTTGATTATCAACACAACGTAGTAAATACTAGACAGCTAATTTAGAATGTAAAATCCACATATATTCTTTTAGGAGCGTTTAGTCGTCTTTCACAGTTGTCTGAATATCAAGTATCAAATTGATACACTGGGCCCGATCGCGTTTTTTATGGGAATTTTATGATTTTATATGGGATATACTTCATGATGGCAGGCTACAGTACGACATATAACCTCCTCGACCCAAATCATGTTGCTGAAATCCAACAGATGCTATTCGAAGCGGATAATAACGAATTTAAAGGGACGTTTCATGTCCTATGCTGCCATTGTTAAATTATCAAATTTTGTGACCATTTATCTTGGAAACTTTTTAAGACACCAACAATTTTCCATAACAATGCTTCTTTCTACATACATTAGATACACTGAGCTAGAATTATTACTAAAATTGTATTGTGGGGCATGTTATCTTTTCTTTCAAACACTCAATTTTTTCATAGAATTTTGTAAATAAATGAAAAACAAAAAACGGCATGATATTTTAATTATAATAGTTCCATATGTGTCAAATCGCACACCTGGTTTGCTATGAAACTTTCATGTCCCAACCATCAGTACTTTTTTAGAAAATGGTTCATTTAGTGAAAAAAATGTAGTTCAGTGATATTGAGGTTTAAAATTTTTTATTACAGATTCTTATACAGACTTACATTTTTGCGCCTTTTATGCACTACAATTGCCCAGGCCCACAGTCTGTGTCTCCTTCACCACAACAGCCCAGTGCTTGCCTCCTCCTGTTCTTTCTCGCTTCTTTTGTCATTTGGTGAGCAGCTGACTGTGCTCCACACACACGAAGCCCATCCAGTTCCCGCAGTCCTTTAGCTGTGCTCTGTCCAAATCTTACCCCTAAATTCTCCAGAACCTTAAGTCTTCCATAGTTCCCGCCATTAAAAGTTATTACAGCATCAGACACTGCTAACTTTAGAGTCACAAGGCCAACATATACATTTTAAGCACACAGTACCACACAACGTTATTGAAGGACTCATTCTCATTCTGGGTTTTCACATGTAAACACTTCTTTAGCAGTTCAGGATTTGCCAGATCTCTGTAAATAGGTTTGATTGCCTCAATTAAGGCCAAAGGAAGAGAATATTTATATGTAAATTCATGCAGGGTGCCAGAAAATTCAGCTTATCTATATTTACAGCAAGTGTGTGGTGGAGGCGGGCACAAAGCATTACATGGCTTTTCATCAGTTGATATACGATGAAAGGAAGTGCTCCACACAGCTCTATTCATCTTCTCTAAATTGTCACAGTTATCTCTAAATGCCTTCTCATAATATTCCTGTAATTCATCAATTACCTTGTCTGTTAGTCTTCCAGCACATTTTATTGCCATCACACAGTTTTGTGTTACCCAGCTTGGTTTTTAGGTTATGCAGATGTGTTCCCAACCTTTTCTTGACATGTCCTACACACTCACGTTTTTGTATAGGAATATCATATGGCTTACTGTTTTGTTCTGCAATGAAAGCCTTGCTGTCTCCATGACCTAAGTAATTCACATATCTGACGTTTCTCTCCTTCTGCCAACGCTGGAAAATGTTAACTGCTCCTTTTACCTCCATTCCACCGCTTGTGCCATCATAATTTGGTATACACTGTTGCTTATGAAGTAATCTGTTCTTCTGGTTCACTGTACAACATTGGCAGTATTTACTGAGAACTTCAAAATCCAAAACTTTTCCAGCGTCAATACTTATTGCAGATGTAAAACCGTTTTTAGAGCTAAACCCATGCTTTTGCCAGGATCCATCCACAGCAATGCTGATGTCTGTCACTCTCATTTTGTTCAACAGCTTCTGGCGTAGCAGGAACCATTGAATCTTCAGCCACAGCATTTACAGAGTCCCCAATTGCTGTTACATATTTCGTATACCTAGAAGGTAGTTTTGGCAAATTCAACACACTGTAGAGATCATTACCAGCCTTTGCACCTGTACCAATGCATACAAATCCATAGCACAGTCTCACATTATTTTTATACAATTCATTAACTGAGCACTTAGATAAGGTATGAAATGCTTTTTCGTTTTCAAACTTCTGATATTTAACAATTAATGTAGAGACAACACCTATTCTATCTCCAATATCCTCATAAAGTTTAACTTCGCCAGCACAAAGACAGCAAGACACAGTTTCAGAAAGAACTTGTGCAAGGATTTGCAGATCAATAATGACGTTGTCCATAATGTCATTACTTTTACCACTGTCACCAGTTACTAAGGTTACTTTCCTTTTCGATGCACTATGGGGCGTGGTCGTCTGGAACCGTGCGACTACTACGGTCGCAGGTGCGAATCCTACCTCGGGCATGGATTTGTGTGATGCCCTTAGGTTAGTTAGGTTTAAGTAGTTCTAAGTTCTAGTGGACTGATGACCTCAGATGTTAAGTCCATGGTGCTCAAAGCCATTTGACCCATTTTTGGGCGTGTTCATTTCAGAAACATTATCATGACTTCCTTCACTGCTAGCACACGTGTTATCAAGTACTTCAGAAGAAAATGCAGGTGTAAAATATCTGTTACCCACAAATTTGCGTTTCTTGAAGTTACTGTCACGCTTAGTCATTTTATTTACGTATAAGACGCAATAGAAGTTAGCGTACTACAAAAATAGCCGATAATCACACTACTTTCAACGAAAACAAGTATCAGCAACAAAGGACTGATTTTTTTAAAATTCATAATACCAACCTCTGAGACGTAGCAGTAGGCACAAAACAAAGCAATGCACAGCTTTTTAGACTGGGTAGTTCCCTAGATATGACTGCTCAACTGTGGCAGTATACGCGTAACCGCAAAATTTGAGTCACACGTCGACATTCAAAATATTATTTGAAGGTCTCACAATTGTCTGATTTTTATGTATTATATACCAAAATGTTCAGGAAAATCCAAAGTACATTATGGAATAGAAAACAGATAATGTCAAACCTCAATGAATTTGACATACAATGTCCCATTAAAGAAGATTTTGAAGACAAAGTGGACACAGATGGTGATGACGTAGTTGAAGCCTGGCTGGAAGATTCAGAAACAGAGGAAGACAACAGTGAAGATGACGAGGAAGTGTTTGAGGAAAACGGCCATTACTATATTGGAAGGGACAAAGAGACAAAATGGAATAAAATATCGCCATCGCAGAGAGTACGATACAGGGCTCTCAGTATTATTTGGAAGTTACCTGGACCTATAGGTGTGGGAAAAGCAGCGAGAACGCCTTTGGAATGCTGGAATTGCCTCATAGATGACGAAATTTGGTCTGTTATAGTTTTCTGTACAAATCAGTGTACTGAGACCGTCAAAATTATATTGCAGCATGGGAGAGACGTAAAACAAATAAACATTATTGAATTGAAAGCCTTCATCGGTCTTTTATTTTTAGCTGGAGTAAACAAAAGCAGCAGACAAAGCTTAGAGGCTTTGTGGGTAACTGATGGCGATGGCATTGAGAAATTTCACCTCGTAATGAACGTAAAACGTTTCCAATTCATTATGTGGTGTATTACATTTGATAATCGTGCGACTCGCGAGAAAAGGGGACGATTAGACAAGATAACAGCGATGCAGGAATTATTTTCTATATTTTTACAGGACTGCCAGAAATCCTACACCCTCAGAGAAAATGTTACAGTGGATGAGAAACTTGAAGGATTCCATGGAAAGTGCAGTTTTCGCCAATTTGTACCTAGCATACCAAACAAATATGGGATTAAGATAAATGCTCTCGTGGATTCCCAAGTATTTTACATATATAATTTGGATGTATACGCTGGGTTGCAACCAGAAGTATTATATTACATAAGCAATAAACCTTCCGATGTTGTTGTGCGACTGTGTGAACCTATTTATCAGTCAGTCCGAAATGTGACCGCAGACAATAGGTGTACTAGTATCGGCTTCATAGAAGAGTTATGAAGAAAAACCTTTCTTTTGTTTGAACAATGAAGAAAAACAAGCGTGAGATTCCTCTGGAGATATCTACCAGTAAAAGGTTCACTTTTTGGCTTCAAGAAACGATGTACTTTAATTTCCTATGTTACTGGAAAGGGGAAGTGTGTGACCCTAGCATCAAGTTTGCATGACAATAATTCAATAGATGCTGACACTGGAGATAAACTAAAGCCATCGAGTGTAACATTTTATAATAACACCGAAGATGGAGGTGACAGTATGGATTAGTTGACCTCTTCATACAATGTTGCAAGAAACGTGAGTGTTTGGCCCATGGATATATTGTTTGCAGTGATCAATATGAGTGGAGTCAATGCGCAAGTTATCTGTTGTGAGAACGATGAGAATTGTATCAGACGAAAATGATTCCTGAAACAACAATTTCACTTGGTTCGAAGAAGTTTGGACACCACAGGAGATCACAGCTATCTCCAACTGAGGCTCCAGCATTATAGACCAACATGTGAAGATGAAGCAGAAGACAAAAGCAGAAAAGGAGAGAAAACAACTGCAAGTAAGAGGAAAAGGTGTAATACTTACACTGTAAAGAGAAGACTGACAAAATGTTGTTGCAAAATGCGTCAAAAGCCAATCTGTTTGATACACTTTGAACATTACTTTTCTGACTGTGGAAAATTCCTCACATGTTACCACAGTCCGTAAGTTACGATGATATAACTGAATAAATAATGTTACCATTGTTATTGTCCCATAATGTCATCTTTGATTTTCTGTAAAGATATTTGTCATTTATAATGAGGTTATTTAGTGAAATGTAATAAAGAAGCAAGTGAAAGAAAAGGTGATGTTATCATTTGCTACCACGATCCAACACTGACGAAAAGAAATCTGAATAAGTAATATTTATATTGCTGTGTGCTTTTATGTCTTCTTTCTGTTTCTTTAAAGATCTTTTTAATTTATTGTGTCTTTTGTTAATGCAACTTAAAAATAATGACGTGAATAAGCGGTATGATCAATTTGATACACCACTCCCGATCTCGTAGCGAAACACACCGCGCCAGACAGAAGGTTAAATATTACCACTGGAATATCAATCTGACGATACCCCCTCCTTGTGACTGTGGCTCTGGAAATATAAATATCTATTGTATTCATGCGACTGGGCATAATTTTTTACATAGAACTATCTTTCATTTCCCTGACGGCAAACGCAGTTTTCCCCGTCAAGTCCATACCTCACTTACAACAAGACATAGTCATTTTCTTTGCATATGTCAGAACACACACATGCTTTATAAGCCCACTGATCACAGCGAATCTACCGCACATCTCCTACTAAGTATAATACTTCGCCAGTAACTGAATGCTGGTGATATCAAACAATATTGAGTGAAAATCTGCGATGTTTCACATGCTTTTCTTGCGAGTGGAACCTGTGTGTCTTAGGAACAGAGACGTAATCATGTTATAAGCAACCAGCTGTTACAAAAACACGATTGCAGCCGCTGTATTACTGTCACAAGCGGTCTTGATTGTATAGGCACAGACAAGTATCGCTAACGAAACCCATGTGACAAACTATACAGGCTTTATAAATCGAGATATGATATTGCTTCCTAATGAAATGGTCTTTTACACAAATACCGCGCCATTGAATACAGATGGTAATCGCTGGGGTGTGTATTAACAGACGGAAAGCGCGCGGTGCAGGTCGCCGACGGTGAAAGCTCTTAATAAAATCACAGAATTTAGAAAGAGATTCGATTAAGGAACATGGTATGAAGCTGGCATTTGCAGCTCCCTCATGCCGCCATTAAATATTTCTCCAGTGTTTGCAGTGCATTCTATCTCGATGCCATTCACAGGTTCGGAAATATATCCACTGGAATATAGGCGATGGTTGATTGAGAATAATCACATACGGTGGATGGTGTGCTATGTGACGAATCACACACACACACACCAAACAAAAATCAGCGCTATATTTTGGTCGTGAGAAATGTACAAAATCCTATGACCAACACACTGGTTGCTGAGATCTATAGTGTTAAGCTCTCTGGTAGAAATTCTGTCTTCTATTTCGATTCATGTCTTTCTATTCAACCATATACCTGCGTTGGATCCTATGGAGACATCTTTCAACGATTACAGCCACTAGTCACTCATATTAATGGTACTTTCATATCTAGAAACAAGTTACTTTTTCGAATCTATCTGCTACAGTAAACCTCAAAAGTGGTTTTTTAGGCAGCCTCCATACACCTTATAATTGTTGCTCAATATTTGCAGCTTTGTCCAATGATTGTTCCACTTTAAGACAGAAGCACAATATTTACCACCTTCTGCAACCCATGCAGAAACAGAGAGAGCTGAGTTAGAGCGACAATACCGTGTTTTGACCATTTGGTGAAAATGGGAACATGTTGTCATAGCTCTGCCAATAGTGTACATTATTTAAGGCGAACGCAAAATGAAGCTTTCTCCCACAACACAAAGACTTGTCGATCTTAAATGAAGGAACGTCACAACATATGGAAACTGGAAGAGTTTTGCAGCGTTGTGGAGTGTTTCCAAACAGCTGTAAGAAGATGATTGCGGGCCTCTATATTTAAACCCATCTTTCACAATGAGGGGATAGCTAATGACTAGGCGTACTGTTTCGACTGCTTCCTTGGATTGTAGTCATGTACGTGATAACTGTTTCAGTGCTAGCCATCCCTAGAAGGTGTTACCCATCCACCAAGGCTCTTTCTTCATCTCAGACAAGTGATTTCAGTCAGTCATTATGTGATAATCAACAGCATACCAGTGGACAGATAGAATGGAAAAACCACCGTACTGTACTGTAATACTGTAATAATAAACATCACAGTTGATAGTTTTCTGTAATTTCAACAACGACCAATGATGCAGCAGCATGCTTTCCAATTTATAAACCGCCCCTCCACTACTTTGGAAGTATCATATACTTGATTGCGAATGTAGATGGATAAGAGTTGCCCAGAAAATATTGCACAACGTTTTTTTCTTCAACGATTCTTTATTGAACATAATGAGAATTACACGCACGAAAGAATGGTGTTTTATCTACACACCCTATTTTTCCACATAATCTCTAACCAGTTCTATGGCCCTCTTCCAGTGAGAAACAAAGGTGTGTATGCCTTGTTGGTACCAATCCTTGTCCTTTGCAGTGTGTGAGATAAATTATCCATACAGAATTCTCTGATTGACAGAAAATACATTTAAATTGAGGGAGAAATACGCCTACTTGGTACAATCGATCTTGTACTTGGCAGCAAGATGAAGACATGCATGTACTCCCATATTTCGGAGTATTTCTCCCTTAATTTACACATATTTTCGGTCAATTTTTATGTGGTCTTATGTCACTTATGACGACCCCATTATGACATCACTTCGCGCCATGAATACGAAAATTCTTTGTACGAGTAAATGTGGTAGTACAGCCGTCGACACCTGGCGCAGATGCACTATTTTTTGGTCTGATGGTGTAGCATAGCACTGAACTCCAACGCAGTTGCAGCGCATTTGCTCTGGTTTCTGTATGTCTGTGTATCATGGGTGGCCTTAGGTCTGCTGCCTGCTCCACGTGGTCGCAAAGAAGAAAGGCTGAGGTTTTTCCCGAGTGACAGGAAATGTGCCTCGGATTAGCGCCCACCCAAGCAGAGTCATGCAGTTTGGATTCAGTAGAAATGTTGGAACACGTGAGGAAATACTGACCCTACGACTTATCTTAGAAGAAAGATTAAGGAAAGGCAAACCTACGTTTCTAGCATTTGTAGACTTAGAGAAAGCTTTTGACAATGTTGACCGGAATACTCTCTTTCAAATTCTGAAGGTGGCAGGGGTAAAATACAGGGAGCAAAAGGCTATTTACAATTTGTACAGAGAGCAGATGGCAGTTATAAGGGTCGAGGGATATGGAAGGGGAGCAGTGGTTGGGAAGAGAGTGAGACATGGTTGTAGCCTCTCCCCGATGTTATTCAATCTATATATTGAGGAAGCTGTAAAGGAAAATACGGAATAGGTATTAAAATCCATGGAGAAGAAATAAAAGCTTTGAGGTTCACCGATGACGTTGTAATTCTGTCAGAGACAGCAAAGGACTTGGAAGCGCAGTTGAACGGAATGGACAGTGTCTTGAAAGGGGGATATAAGATGAACATCAACAAAAGCAAGTCGAGGATAATGCAATGTAGTCGAATTAAGCAGGGTGATGCTCAGGGACTTAGATTAGGAGATGAGACACTAAAAGTAGTTAAGAAATAACTGATGATGGTCGAAGTAGAGAAGATATAAAATGTAGACTAGCAATGGCAAGGAAAGTGTTTCTGAAGAAGAGAAATTTGTTAACATCGAGTATAGATTTGAGTGTCAGGAAGTCGTTTCTGAAAGTATTTGTATGGTGTGTAGTCATGTATGGAAGTGAAACATGGATGATAAATAGTTTAGACAAGAAGAGAATAGAAGCTTTCGAAATGTGGTGCTACAGAAGAATGCTGAAGATTAGATGGGTAGATCACATTACAAATGAGGAGGTATTGAATAGGATTGGGGAGAACTGAATTTGTGGCACAACTTGACTAGAAGAAGGGATCGGTTGTTAGGACATGTTCTGAGGCATCAAGGGATCACCAATTTAGTACTGGAGGGCAGCGTGGAGGGTAAAAATCGTAGAGGGAGACAAAGAGATGAAAACACTAAACAGATTCAGAATTATGTAGGCTGCAGTAGGTACTGGGAGATGAAGAAGATTGCACAGGATAGAGTAGCATGGAGAGCTGCATAAAACCAGCCTCAGGACTGAAGACCTCAACAACAAGTTATGAACCACTTCCTCCCAAATTTATAAGTTATTTAGGCACAACATTCACTAGTGGCTAATGGAATACAAATGTAATGCACAGATACTTTTGTGTTATATTAGCGGTTACAGGCAGGACGTTCAAAACGGAGATTGTTTGATTCGTACTCTGTGTGTTGGGTAATTTAGATTAAAGAAAAATTTTAACTACATTAAGAAAATATGAATCACCCTAAAGTGATCTTAGGAAACGAGATTATACATAGTACTGGCAAATATTCTATTAAGAAGGTTTTCTAATTGGAAAAGTATTATTTGTTGCAGCACATTGTCATGTAAGATGGAGAATGTTGAGCGTTATGACCGAAGGGTTACTCTTCAGTATAGATAACTCTGAAGAGCTTATGCATGCCGTAGAACTGTAGTTTTGTTCTTCATCAGGGAAGGGGAGAAGGGTTAGAATTTAACCAGCCTCTTGTCTGATAACCTCCACGGAAACCAGCTTGAGAGTTAAGCAGAGGGATCGTCATTAACACAATTTCGTTGTCACATCATAATCTGTGTAGAGACTTTAATTAATGACTCTGACGCATAGTCAGATCAGAAAATAGACACTATCTCCTCTACTGGTGCTACGGTCCGAATACCGGTGGTGAAAATTGGTTCGGGCACCAGCATTCGAGCCATGAGGTCGAGCGCGAAATCTCTACCACGTGTGGGCGTGGTTAGCTGCTGTAACTGAAACTGAAGTATTTAGACATAATGCAGGGTGTTCAAGAGATCTCTTACAAACCAGTGATGATCAAATCACCAGTGAAAAGGGAAAGACAGCTCTCCGAAGCAATGACCGTTGAACGAAAATCGAAGTAAACGTAAATCACACTTGTGGAGAACACACATCAGTTAAATCTACATTTGCAATACGAGAGTCAGTGTGCTTCAGTGACACAACTCGGTGTATCAGAATCAAGCACTTCGCTCCACTGTAGCAGAGCAGGTTGCTGTTATCATAATTCTTCTTATACCAATCCTGATTGCGCTACTTTTTCTCTCTTATGATCTCTTATCATTAGTAATAAATTTACTATTTCTACACGATATTACAAGTTCTTATTCGTAGAGTTTTTCACTATATTTTATTACTCACAGAATAATTTCAGTGTGCGGATGATAACAGCTGGTTGTCTGAAGTGCGTGGGTAATCAACGATAACAGTTCACAGGACAACTATTAGTACTATGTAATGTGCTACGCATAGCGAAAACCGTGGCATTGCAAATGACAATGTATATGAACTAATGCTACCTGTTCGCTAGTACTTCTAAATAGTTTGCAGGTTCGTCTCTTTTTAGAAGGAAGAGGACGAGATATGTTAATACTTCTGACTGACATTTATTTCTGAAATTCTCTAATTTAGTTGTTTTTGTCTGCGTTGTTTACGTCATTAACGATAATATTTTACATAGTGCGCCAGCATGGAGGTATACATCCACGTGCTCTGCTGAGTTCACTGGATCTCTGGTGCTCTAGGATTCGAACATGAAATCAAACATTTTCTGCCTTAATGTACAAAGTCGTAATTTTCTTTCTATCGGAGTAAAATAATTTCATTCGAACTCAAATTACAGGTCTCCCCGCCTCTTAAAAACAACATTAACTTTCTACAAATATACAT
This sequence comes from Schistocerca cancellata, assembly GCF_023864275.1. Classification (NCBI taxonomy): domain Eukaryota; kingdom Metazoa; phylum Arthropoda; class Insecta; order Orthoptera; family Acrididae; genus Schistocerca; species Schistocerca cancellata. Next base: position 812,877,605 of record NC_064630.1, read on the forward strand.
CGGTGACGTGTTTCAAAAGAAAGACATCACTAAATAGTTCTGGCGCTGCTTTCATTTTAAATACTTCTTTCCATGTACGTAAGCAGCTGACTGAATATCCATCAAGACTGAAATTAAAATAGATCTCTTCATAAATACTTCAGAAAGTGAGTATAACTCGGTTATTTTTATTTATCTCCAAAACCACCATTTCAACTTGATTTAGTAAGTGATAAAAAGTGCAGACCAATGGCACGCATTAAAGCCTTTAAGCCAGAACATATATTTTGGCTTTGATTGCGGTCAGGACAAGAAGTAAATACAACATCAAGAACATTCAGTACAATTCCAGTTTTTCTTAATTTTACACCCAGTGAAATTTGAACCTGGCGATCTGATTTTCTCGTACTTTGCGAAGAAAGGTCATCATAGCTCCTCCTATCTCTGCGACCCATGTGAAACAAAACAGTTTTTAATTCAAACTGTTACTATGACAGCTCATTAACATTAATATGGAGCGTACCATCTATAGTAATTTATCAACATAGTTCATGCGGACAGTTCTTCAGTGACAGAGCGCAAAATCTGTACCACTACAATTCGTGTTGTTGCAGTCGTATAGTTGGCGCCGAACATCAGATGCAAAATCCCGTCTGAGTTACGTATTAGCATGGAATACAACGTATCTGTAGAAAGAAAACAAGACATTATTGAGGGAAGATAGTAAGGACAAAGAAAGAAAGTAGGATACAGTAGCAGAAAGTAAATGAGGCGGACACGTAATTGATGAACAGCGTCGAGTGGAGAAAAAGTTCGTCAAAACGGCCGAGCGGTGTTATGGTAATGGATCGAACTACGAAAGCGGCCATCCCTCTTCTATTTATAGCCGTGTGGGTACGTCACATGCGGCCGTCCGCCTCCCTCGGCAGGAGAATTAAATATGTATGAAACGGCCGCCCGGACAAAGTTACTTTCCGTCCCTCCGAGCGAAGCCTAACCCCCCCCCCTCCCCCCCCGCCCCACCACCACCCCACAATCCAGAGTCCGTCGGTCGCATGCTGGCGACAGCGGCGGCGGCAGAGAAAGAGAAACGTCGGTGGGCGCAGCCAGCGTGGTGAGGTGTAGCCGGGGAGGTTGGAGGGTTGGAGGGGGTGGGAGCGAGGGCACAAGTGGATTTTTCAGATGTCGCTGGCACCGTCAACAAAAAGCGTTCGGTCCGGCGAGCAGGGACCGGGATTAGCATCAGCACACGGCGCCGCTGCGCTCCCGTAGGCCTGCTGTCGGCCTAATATGACGTCCGGGAGCGCTCTCCGCCGTACCAACTTCCAACAACGCTCTGGGGACAGCCACTCACCGCATGTCGACAAAGTGGATCACTTTACTATCAGGGGTCACTAGCGAAACCTTGGGAAAGTGCATTTACGATGCTAACGTAAAGAAATTTATAAGATAGTATTAATGAACATTAAAGGGAAATTGTGAAGTGTTGTATGGAAGCGTAAGAATACGATAATGGCCAATGATTTCGTCACAAAGCAGTCATTAATATTGCTTTCAGTGTTACTCTTCGACAGTGTAGGATCGCACAAGATGTTCGAAACTCTCAGAAAAATTGTTGTGAGTTATAAGGGAAGATCCGGCCGGAGTGGCCGAGCGGTACTAGGCCCTTCAGTCTGGAACCGCGCGACCGCTACGGTCGCAGGTTCGAATCCTGCCTCGGGCATGGATTTGAGTGACGTCCTTAGGTTAGTTAGGTTTGAGTAGTTCTAAGTTCTAGGGGACTGATGTCCTCCGCTGTTATGTCCCATAGTGCTCAGAGCCATTATTATAGGGGAAGACTGGTAATACACAATATTTATAAACCACTTCCTTCAGCTTGGGCCCCACAGCCTCAACAATCATCAATAGTTAAACATAAGTCCATAGACACAAGCTGTGGAAAAAGATGCATTTAATGTACAACATCGTATACAGACAGCCATCTTAATGTTATCTGTTTTCATCTTACGTCTACTATTACTGTTTTTATCAGAATTATTCTCTGTATGGACAAAGTTGTTTATGTCACGTAACAAGTTTGTTTCGGCCACAATTGATTGCTGTCGTCGTGTCTCCATGTCTGTCACATGCTGTAATTGTGAACACTTTGCTGCACGTTAAAGATGTGGACACATTTCCACACATTTTTCTACTGCATGTATTAAGATATTGTACTTGAGATTCGACGTTGTAATGTTTAACGATATAATACTGAACATATGCGGCTAAAAAGTTTTCGTTCAGTCCACGAAATATGTCTCGACATATGTCCCAGTGATTCTGTAAATGTGCTTATGTGCGACATCGATTTATTTATGTAGTAGCTTTTTCGGGTAACTGTTATAAAAGACAGAGATATTTTTGAAATCGTTTCGATAGTTGTAAGATACTTGTATTTTTATTTTTATTTTCTGGTCGACAGGTCAAGTTTTTCCACGCAAACTGCACATGTTACAACTTGATGAGTGAATGTATACAGTGTGCTTGGTAGGAAATATTTCAAGTTTTGTTTTCTTAGCGCTTCTCTCCGGATATAATATTTAAACAATGTGATAATAATTTTGCTCTCGTAAGCACCTCTATGTCATGTACCTTTATATTTTAGAGGAGGACCTGTGATGACTGAGCTTTGTACAATTATGCATGGCAGGCGATTTTTAAATTAATGGCAACGCTATAGCCACGTTTATTTTTTTAAGTAAGTGTTATGTTTGTGTGATGATACGTTCAGTGTGGTCATGTGATATGTGCTTAGCAAAATTTTGATATGGTTGTTGTTATGTTTTGAGACATACTTGAGAGTGAACAATGCCCGAAACTGGTAGTGTAAAATGTAATAAACTTTTATACGCAGTCTGGTGGAAATATTTCAGTCTTCAAATATCAAAACCACAAAACAAGTTCTGGGATTAAAAATGATGTGAGAGATGTAGTGTTTCTCCCCTACTGCTCACTCTATACATCGAAGAAACAATGAGAGATATCAAAGTGATTAAAATTCACCGCAAAGAATGTCACTGATATGATTCACTGATAACATTGCTGTTCTCAGTGAAAGTGAAGAAGAATTTCAGGACGTGTGAAACGGATTTAACACTCTACTTACCACACAATATCAACTGGGAGAAAACCAGGGAAAGACGAAAGCAATGCGGATTAATAGAAATGAGATTAGTGAGGCATGTACTATTGTAACTGGCAACCACGAAGTGGCAAATGACGATTGGAGCAAGAACTATATAATGAACAGATAGCATAGGCAAATATGGCGCTACTGACCTTAATCTGAAGAACAAAATTCTGAGATTGTCTTTCAGGTCACAGAGTTGTATAGAGGTGAATTATGAATTGCAGCTAAACCACAAAACACGAGAATCAAAACGTTTGTTATATGGTGTTACGGAGGAATACTGAAAATATGATGCATTACTAAGATAACAAACGAGGATGTCCTCCGCAGGACTGGCGTGGAACGAAATATATGGAAAGCAGTGGTAAGTAGGGACCGGATGACAGGACCTGTGTTAAGATATCAAGGTATAACTTCTATGTTACTAATAATAAATCTTCAGAATGTCGTGTCTGTCCTTGCACAGCTAATCACCAAAAATGCCACACGAGTTTTCGTTGGGTTTTTGCTGTTAACTTGAGTGGGGTACCGTAGAGACTTTAGTTAATTAATATCAGATCACGGAAAGGAAGATATAAAGATATAAAATTTTACTAAAATTTATTGTCTTTCTGTCTGAACACGCTAATCTTCAGAGCTGTGGGATCGATTTTTATGGCGTTTAAACTGGTAACTTCAGAGGCGATAGTGGTACCGTACAGACAATATTTCATCTAAAGTTGATCACGAAGGAAAAAAAAAAAGAAAGTCACACATGTTATAAAAATGAATGAATGTATTTACGTACATTCTACATCTCCTCCGAAACCTCTAGACCGTGTAACGATTTTTTCATATATATATATATGTGTGTGTCTGTGTGTGTGCGCGCGCGTGTGTGTGTGTGTGTGTGTGTGTGGTGTGTGTGTGTTGTTCTGTTAGTAAAACACAGTAAGGTAACATGGAGCTACATACGATACATTCACTATAACTTCTAATCACAGCTGATTATTATCATATTTGATATTGTGAACGCTTTCTCTATTCAAGTGCCCGATAAATAAATCACTTTCGAATGTCCACACAGACATGAAAAGCCCTTTATCTTTCACCTTTAGAAATATCTCAGGGCTGTAATGGAATGTCTTTCCATATGAGTAATAATTTATACTTTCGTAGGTTCGCGTAGAGAAACACCTTTTACGTTCATCTAATGATTTTTCTGACGTTTCGCCAGCACGAGTGGCTGGTATTGTCAAAGCTTCACCCTCCATTGCCGGTGGTGAACTGGAGGCGAGCTCGCGGCCGCAGACTATATGTACCTGGCGCGCCAACGTCCGAGGGCTTCTCCACGGTCATTTCCGGTGCGGTTCTCCTCTTGCTACCTGCGACGGTCGTTCGCTGCAGTACGGGAAGCCAGGATCCGTTTACCTTAAGGCTTTCCTCCTTCTTGTTGAAACTGTTCGCGTGTTTTTGGATTTCTACAGCTTCTCTGAACAAGCGCGTGTGATAGTGCTTCTCTACAGCCAGAACTTCCGTGTCGGAGAATTTTATTACGTGGTCGGTCTCATTCAGTGCGTGCTCTGCCACGGCCGATTTCTCCACCTGCCCCAACCGGCAATGTCGCTTATGCTCTTTGATCCTGGTGTTAATGGATCGTCCAGTCATTCCGACATAAACTTTTCCGCATGTGCAAGGTATACGGTATATTCCCGACATTGCAAGTGGGTCTCTTTTCTCCTTCGCCGATCTAAGACACTCTTTGATCTTCCTTGTCGGTTTGAAAATCGTCTTTACGCCGTGTTTGCGCAATATACGGCCGATTCTGTCCGTCACTCTGGGAATGTATGGCAGAAAGGCCGTACCCGACAGTTCTTTTTCAGGTTCCTTACTTCGCCGAGTGTTTGGCTCTGTTACACTTCTAATGTAATTTGTGGAGTACCCATTGCTCCTCAGAACAGTTTCCAGGTGTTGCATTTCTCGTTTGAGGTGTTGAGGCTCACATATTCGTCCTGCTCTCTTTACGAGCGTACTAATCATGCCTCGTAAAGAGAGCAGGACGAATATGTGAGCCTCAACACCTCAAACGAGAAATGCAACACCTGGAAACTGTTCTGAGGAGCAATGGGTACTCCACAAATTACATTAGAAGTGTAACAGAGCCAAACACTCGGCGAAGTAAGGAACCTGAAAAAGAACTGTCGGGTACGGCCTTTCTGCCATACATTCCCAGAGTGACGGACAGAATCGGCCGTATATTGCGCAAACACGGCGTAAAGACGATTTTCAAACCGACAAGGAAGATCAAAGAGTGTCTTAGATCGGCGAAGGAGAAAAGAGACCCACTTGCAATGTCGGGAATATACCGTATACCTTGCACATGCGGAAAAGTTTATGTCGGAATGACTGGACGATCCATTAACACCAGGATCAAAGAGCATAAGCGACATTGCCGGTTGGGGCAGGTGGAGAAATCGGCCGTGGCAGAGCACGCACTGAATGAGACCGACCACGTAATAAAATTCTCCGACACGGAAGTTCTGGCTGTAGAGAAGCACTATCACACGCGCTTGTTCAGAGAAGCTGTAGAAATCCAAAAACACGCGAACAGTTTCAACAAGAAGGAGGAAAGCCTTAAGGTAAACGGATCCTGGCTTCCCGTACTGCAGCGAACGACCGTCGCAGGTAGCAAGAGGAGAACCGCACCGGAAATGACCGTGGAGAAGCCCTCGGACGTTGGCGCGCCAGGTACATATAGTCTGCGGCCGCGAGCTCGCCTCCAGTTCACCACCGGCAATGGAGGGTGAAGCTTTGACAATGCCAGCCACTCGTGCTGGCGAAACGTCAGAAAAATCATTAGATGAACGTCGGCCGAAGAACCCGAGACAGAAGCCAATAGGCAGTTTGTCAACAAGTGGCCACGAAAGCCTCAACAATTTTGTACCTTTTACGTGATACAGTTACTATTACTTCAAATCTGAGCACTTTCTTAACTGTGAAAATCTCGTCGCTTGAACAAAAGATAGCCGTGAAGCAACAACCACAAATATCTGTCTTGATATCAACAAGACTCTTTGCAAAATGAATGAAATTAATTTGACTTTAGTCTGTTTATTCAAAAAATTATTTGTAACACGTCTCCCTTTGGCTTTAAGACACGTAATGTTAGGTCAATTTGGAAAAGAATCTGCCGTCTTGCAAATGGTAGTCAACAGTACTAATTAAACTCGCTCTGTACCGCACAATACTAGTATCTGAAAAAAATGTACAATTAATTTTTCATGCATGTAGGAATGCTACTGCTGCTGAAATAAGTGCTTTGATTATAAATAACATAATGTATTTACCACAAATACGTTGCAAGATACATACATCTCCATCTACGTCTTACTCTTAGGAAGATTCGAACTAGAGATAGTTATGGAGATCTGATGATGCAATAGTGCACACGGCAAATATCACCACGATAGTGTTACCTGATATCTATTGGGGACACTTCATTTCACATGTCCTCGCTCTCTCTCCCCCCGCCCCCTCCCCACCACCAGACTTTTTTCTTTGGGGACGTGTGAAGCGTAACGCCTCTGATAACAACGCTCTCTCAATCGACTGACTGAAGCACAACACTGAAGACGAAATATCACGCTACGGTGTGGGGAGCATCCAAAAAATAGCAACTCACGTAAAGAAACATGTAGAGGTATGTGTTCAGCACATGGAGGACATTTGTGGCATCTATTAAGAGAAAATGTATGTTGTGAATATGCATTTTACAAGTTCATTAACAAAGATTTTTAAATTCTTTCAATTTAGGGTTGCTTAACATCTGGCTCGCCCTGTACATCTTCATGATCATGTTGCGGAAATTCTAGTCTTTGAGTATGACGTCAGTCACGTTCATGAGGCTGTTCGCATATGTCCTGGTCCGACGAACGCTCAGACACATAATCGCCTCTCGCCCGTTAAATCAGTTAAGCTTAATACAATAGAAAATACGTCTGAGTATTTAGAGCAGCAAATGAAATTGCCAGTCAACATTCTCGCAGCTTGGTACGTATGTGACATCGTCATAATCAATGAGTGACTTCGGATGTACAGTACATGGTGTACGTCATGCTCGCCTGAAGAAACCTGATAACTCTAGTCGTCACAGATTTATGGTCATTGTGAAGGATGGTGGTTCTGTTACCCGTCGATCGTATGATGTCTGTTAAGGTGTGACAGTCCTTATACATGAACACCGAAAATGTAGTAAGTGATAAATTCTTTTCATCATTTTGTAGGGTCTGTAAGCGAGAAAATCTATCCTAATTGTGTGAATTTATGTGTAGAGTTTGTTGCAACTCACTAAATGCTCTCTTTCTCAAATACAGGACAGCGCGCACCATACAATGTGTATATTACGAACAAATAGTGTGGAAGTTTGGTTTCAAAACATTTTGGATTGTATAAAAATGGCATTCGTTACTTTGGATCGTGCTATGTAGCACACATTCGCGAAGAACAGCATTTTTACAAAAATAGTAAAGCTCAATAGTCAACGAGCAAATATACTATTTTCCATTAAAATTGCTACACCACGAAGATAACGTGCTACAGACGCGAAATTTAACCGACAGGAAGAAGTTGCTGTGATATGCAAATGATTAGCGTTTCAGAGCATTCACACAAGGTTGGCATCGGTGGCGACACGTACAACGTGCTGACATGAGGAAATTGTCCAACCGATTTCTCATACACAAACAGCAGTTGACCGGCGTTGCCTGGTGAAACGATGTTATAATACTTCGTGTAAGGAGGAGAAATGCATACCATCACGTTTCCGACTTTAATAAAGGTCGGATTGAAGCCTATCGCGATTGCGGTTTATCGTACGCGGCATTGCTGCTCGCGTTGATTGAGATCCAATGAATGTTAGCAGAATATGAAATCGGTGGGTTCAGGAGGGTAATACGGAACGCCGTGCTGGATCCCAACGGCCTCGTATCACTAGCAGTCGAGATGACAGATATCTTATCCGCATGGGTGTAACGGATCGTGCAGCCATGTCTCGATCCCTGAGTCAACAGAGGGACGTTTGCAGGACAACAACCATCTGCACGAACAGTTCGACGACGTTTGCAGCAGCATAGTCTATCAGCTCGCCGACCATGGCTGTGGTTACCTTTGACGCTGCATCACAGACAGGAGCGCCAGTGATAGTGTACTCAACGACGAACCTGGGTGCACGAATGGCAAAACGCAATTTTTTCGGATAAATCCAGGTTCTGTTTACATCATCATAATGGTCGCATCCGTGTTTGGCGACATCGCGGTGAACACACATTGGAAGCGTGTATTCGTCGTCGCCATACTGGCGTATCCCCCGGCGTGATGGTATGGTGTACCATTGGTTACAAGTCTCGGTCACCTCTTGTTCGCATTGACGGCACTTTGAAAAGTGGACGTTACATTTCAGATATGTTACGACCTCTGGCTCTACCCTTCATTCGATCCCTGCGAAACCCTTCCTTTCAGCAGGATAATGCACGACCGCATGTTTCATGTCCTGTACAGGCCTTTCTGGATACAGAAAATGGTCTACTGCTGCCCTTGCCAGCACATTCTCCAGAGCTCTCACCAACTGAAAACGTCTGGTCAATGGTGGCCGAGCAACTGGCTCGTCACAATACGCCAGTCACTACTCTTGATGAACTGTGGTATCGTGTTGAAAATGTTTGGGCAGCTGTACCTGTACACGCCATCCAAGCTGTGTTTGACTCATTGCCCAGGCGTATCAAGGCCGTTATTACGGCCAGAGGTGGTTGTTCTGGGTACTGATTTCGCAGGATCTATGCACCCAAATTGCGTGAAAATGTAATCACATATCAGTTCTAGTATAATATATTTGTCCAATGAATACCCGTTTATCATCTGCATTTCTTTTTGGTGTAGCAGTTTTAATGGCCAGTAGTGTAGGTTTTCCCAGTTCGCGGAATATTGTTCAAAACAGTAAGCATCTTGTACTACACAGTTTCTAAGGTAGCCTATGTTCAACCTTTTGGTTCAAGCTGTCTCCTTACAAAACTTCATCGAATTTTGTCCAGCGAAACTGAAACATAACAGCTTTTGCTGTTATGTTTTAGTTTAGTTTTTTTTACTGCTTGCTTAATAAAGTAGGATCACTTTATTCTATCTCGTGAGATTTTTTTTTAAAAAAAGCCAAAAACACTTATCAGCTGCTGAAGCATCTGTATCTTAGGATCAGTTTATTCTATCTCGTGAGATTATTTTTTAAAAAGCCAAAAAACACTTATCAACTACTGAAGCATCTGTATCTTAGGATCAGTTTATTCTATCTCGTGAGATTATTTTTTAAAAAGCCAAAAAACACTTATCAACTACTGAAGCATCTGTATCTTAGGATCAGTTTATTCTATCTCGTGAGATTTTTTTTTAAAAGCCAAAAAACACTAATCAGCTACTGAAGCATCTGTATCTTCTAATGGGTGCAGGAGTTCCGACTCACACCCACCCACCTCCCCGGGAGTGGGAACTCCCGCACCCATTAGAAGATACAGATGCTTAGATGCTTCAGTAGCTGATAAGTGTTTTTTGGCTTTTTTAAAAAAAAATCTCACGAGATAGAATAAACTGATCCTAAGATACAGATGCTTCAGTAGCTGATAAGTGTTTTTTGGCTTTTTTTTAAAAAAAATCTCACGAGATAGAATAAACTGATCCTAAGATACAGATGCTTCAGTAGCTGATAAGTGTTTTTTGGCTTTAAAAATAAATCTCACGAGATAGAATAAACTGATCCCACTTTATGTTCGTAATAGCGGAGACGAAATAAACGGCACATCTACAATTTGTATCCCGTGTTCCACTTAGGGTTTACTGAAGCGGAGGATACATCGTTGAGGTGAAGAACAGGACAATAATGCTAGTGAAAACGAAGAAATCGCCTTACGAAAAACTCGTATTCCCGACTGTACTTAAGCAAAACGCTTCGAATGAGCTTTTAATTTGTATCGGGTTTCATGTGCGTTTTAGTGAAGCAGGGGATACATAGTTCAAGTGAACAACAGGACAGCAGTGCTAGTTGAAAGTAAGAAATCGACTACGCTGAACTTGTATCCCGTACTGCACTTAAGCAATACTGTTCGAAAGACTTTCGAGATACAACTGACGTACATGTAACGTGATGTATTCTTTGCTAGTAATTTCATTCATTTCTTTCCATTGTATTTTGCGGAGAAATACTAAGATACAAACACGCGATATCGTTAACGTGAAATCGCTTTTAGATTAACATTCAATTATTTTAATGATAGTGCTTATTAGAACACAGAACTGCTTTATTATCTATGCCTCGAAGTGAAGACATTAAGATCTATGACTAAGGAATGACGTCATTGTTCAAAGCCGACGGGTTGTATCACCACCACCTAAAGAGAAGGCCGCGGCGCGCTCTTGTGACGTCACGCAAAGCGGGCCAGGGTTGGCTTGGCGCTGCGCTTAAAGAAACGAGACGCACGGCCTGCAAATCTTTGTCAAACGGTTTTACAGAACCTGTTCCGTAAAAAATAATTAATTTCTGAAATACTTTTAGCTTTATATGGCAGCTTCATGATGAAGTGCCAATCATTTCGATAATGGTCATAACTATTGTGGTATTTCACAGATGAGTATCAAATTTGAGAACGTTGCCATCAAAAATAGGGGTCGCTATGAATTCGTGTTTGATGCATATTACACATTCTATTGCTGAGTATGAAATACAGATGAGGTTTTGAAATTTTCGTAAAACTTTGGATCAATATCTGCTTCCAATCTCGAAAAAATTTAGCATCTGCAGCAACTTCACTTCCGATCGCAACGCGCGGGAATGGAATATTCATAACGCCTGTCATATCTCGCAAACCGCTGGAGATAACGAGACGAGATCTTGGCAAATGATACCACGCAAAGGGGAGAGTACTTTGCCGAATGGTTAAAATAAGTAACTTTATCAATCGCGATATAGCAGAAACTATAGTTTATAATTCTTTTTTACCGGTAATGTAATTGCATAAGACTTATCAATAGCCAGTGAAAACTTACGAGTGCGGGATGTAAATAATATTGCAATATACAAGTTAAAACAAGGTACATTTGTGAAAAATGCACTGTGATAAAGTACATTCTTTCTGGACCAGACAACTATTATTTACACTCACTTGAAAAATTCTGCACTAATACAGTGTATAATATTAAATTCCTCTGCCTTTAGTATCCTAAATAAATATTGTGTAGTTGTTTATAGAGCTCCCTCAGGAAAGCTGAGTACATTCCCCAAGCAAACAATCACTTTTAACTCACCTCACAAAAACAATTATGCGTTGTTATTATAATGTAAATTTTCTTTCCTGTAAAAATATGGCAGATTTTGAGCATAAGTCAACAGTGAAAATCTACAAACCTTCAGCAGACATTTGCAGCAGTTGGAATGGGACAATGTGTCAAGCTAAAAACGTCAATAATAAATTTAACCTATTTCTAGATTAATTTGTTCCATTGTTTGACACATCGAAAAATAAAACAGATATGCTTCATAGAGAGAGATCGCTTTTTAAACATGAAAACAGCAGTTTCAACATTCGTTAGCACTCATGCTAACTAATGCGAGAGTGAAAAACACCACCCACTCACAAATAGAGAATAAAACGTATCGGTAATGCGTAACAAAATACGAACTGCAGAGAAATTTAAACACGAATAAAAAGTAACACGAGCCACAAATTTGTATTTCGTTTTCAAAATCAAAATAAAGCCACTTGATAACGAATACTAGGCCTATTTACTGCGAACTTTTGCTCACAATTTTAGTCAAATGTATCCAAAATGCAAGATATTCCACCAGAAAAAATAACAATTATACTAGGTATATAGTTTTTACATACCTTCGTGTGCTCAGTGGGTCGGAAATTGACCCGATGAATCGCTGAAAGACATTTCCAACGCAGATTCGCATCTTTCGGAAAGGAAAACAACATTACTTTCGGTCGAGTTCCGTAATTCACACGACAAGGGCTCACAGCACTTGTAAACCATGTTCACAGTAGCTTCACTACACGCAAACACTGTAATCGCTAGTTTTAAGCACGAATATAGCACTCAATCCAACAAACGTGTAGATAAACAAACGCTTCGAAACACAACATGGTGGCCCACTTGGAGTGACGTCACGACCTGCTATGATTTTCGCGCCGCGGCCTTGTCTCTAGGTGGTGGTGGTTGTATCCCCTGCTGCACTAGACCCAAAAACTCTGTGACTTTATTAAACTGTAATTTTTATTTTTTTTTACGATAAAACTTTTCTACAACAGGGACTGGTGAATTTTGCTGCGTCTATCCTTATCTTCTCGGTTGAATCTGCTACAGCTTAATGTTTTTCTTTATGGATTTTTCAAGTAAGTAGGAAAATAACTTATAATTTGATCTGCAGCGGACCGTCGATATTGGGTACACGGTTAGGCTGTTGTGAAGCCTGTTACTTTGCAGATTGCCTTTCCTTCTCCTGCTGCAGACATCGTTGCTGAGTTACTGCGACAGTATCGGCGGTTCAGCGCAAGCACCATTTAAGTAATATCTTTTCTCATTTTTTATAATAACTCAGACACGAAACATCTCGTGCCCTTCACCCTTTCTCTTACGCCTTGCATCCTGTATGCACGCCATGTTCCTTGCTCTCTCTAATGCACTGAGAGAAAAAGAAATCGCAACACCAAAAATAATTATTGTAGGGCAATGAAATGTCTCGGTAACATCTTTAATTTCTTAAAATGATACGATCACAGGTAAATGCAAGCGCGAAATTAGCCATCGCAAATATGAAATGCTGGTACATTATTAATAACTGGTGTAACCACCAGAAGCGAAGGTGTCGTTGTTCAAACGGCTCGCTGGGTCGTCGGTAAACTTCACCGTTTTTATCGTTTGGAAAGAGCTATAGTTGAGACTCGTGCATTAGTTAGCAAGGTGCTGCTCCAACTGTAATGTCTTAATTCTACTCACATCTTGAAACTTTATAACGATAGCCGTTACAGACAACGGAAACGTCAAATTCATTTACCTGTTTACTTATCTCGGCACTCCTTTCGTTTCCTAATATTGTTTAATCAAATGATTATTATTACTTTAGTTGCTCTTTCACTGAATATTATAACAGTAAGTGACATTGAAAATAATCCACACAACCACACATCCTGGAATCTTAACAATTAAATATTCGGAGCCTAGCTCGTGTATAAATGCATCGGAGTCGAACTTGGTGTGGGTTTATTTACAAGGAGAGAGAAAATTTCGTCTTTCAGTTTTTATTGTTAGTACACTAAAGACGTAACGGAAGTTATGTGTGGAACAAGTACGTTTATCCAGTTTTTAAAATGCGTAGTATGTTATCAATAGAATAAAAAAAAGTGTAATCTCGAGCTCTCTTCAATCAACAATGACATATCCTTAACATTTGAAAATAACAAGATTGAATTCTCTAGACACACTCTCGTTATCTTCAATGAATGCTGACTAGAAGCATAAGATATAAAGTGATGACAGATTTCTAAAGAAGGAAATCTACATCTTATGTAAAAAAAGGTCTGATCACACTTTTCAGTTGAGAGCAATAACATTTAACTCAATTGCCTTGTTGGTGTGGGCGTAGATAACAGTGAATAGTTTAACCAGATACAGATATTAATCACCAGTTATTGTCTTGATATATTTATTTATTTAATTGTCCGGCGCTCGTGGTCTCGCGGTAGCGTTCTCGCTTCCCGAGCACGGGGTCCCGGGTTCGATTCCCGGCGGGGTCAGGGATTTTCACCTGCCTCGAGATGACTGGGTGTTTGTGTTGTCCTCATCATTTCATCATCATCCCGGAAAGTGGCGAAATTGGACTGAGCAAAGATTGGGTCATTGTACGGGCGCTGATAACCACGCAGTTGAGCGCCCCACAAACCAAACATCATCATCATCATCATTTATTTAATTTAATTTTACTGATTCTTAATCTAGCATTAAAGTTCTTGCAGACTCAATGACTTCTCAATTGTGCATCTGCGGAAAAACGGTACTTCAGCCGTATCCCTACATTAATTTGAGATTTACGCAGTATTTTTCAACAGTTAGCAGTCTACCGACTATCCTATACTATTTCCTTTCATCTCTATCTAGCTACTACACGTAACATGGTCTTTAATCTGTTATTCACATTCTAGTGTTGTTCTGCCTCTAGCATTTCATGCCTGTATGCAATCCATCAAGAGTAGTGACTGGCGTATTGTGTCGAGCCAGTTGCTCGGCCACCATTGACCAGACATTTACAACTGGCGAGAGATCTGGAGAATGTGCTGGCAAGGGCAGCAGTCGAACATTTTCTTTATCCAGAAAGCCCCGTACAGGATCTGACATGCGGTCGTGCATTATCCTGCTGAAATGTAGGATTTCGCAGGGATCGAATGAAGGGTAGAGCCACGGGTCGTAACACACCTGAAATGTAACGTCCACTGTTCAAAGTGCCGTCAACGCAAACAAGAGGTGACCGAGACGTGTAACCAATGGCACCCAATACCGGCACAATGGGCGATAAGCCAGTATGGCGATGACGAATACACGCTCCCAATGTGCGTTCACCGCGATATCGCCAAACAAGGATGCGACCATCATGATGCTGTAAACAGAACTTGGATTCATCCGAAAAAATTACGTTTTGTCATTTGTGCACCCAGGTTCGTCGATGAGTACACCATCGCAGGCGCTCCTATCTGTGATGCAGCGTCAAGGGTAACCGCAGCCATGGTCGGCGAGCTGATAGTCTATGCTGCTGCAAACGTCGTCGAACTGTTCGTGCAGATGGTTGTTGTCTTGCAAACGTCCCTATCTGTTGACTCAGGGATCGAGACGTGGTTGCCCAATCTGTTACAGCCATGCGGATAAGATGCCTGTCATCTCGACTGCTAGTGATACGAGGCCGTTTGGATCCTGAACGGCGTTCCGTATTACCCTCCTGAACCCACCGATTCCATATTCTGCTAACAGTTATTGGATCTCGACCAACGCGAGCAACAATATCGCGATACGATAAACCGTAATCGCGCTAGGCTACAATCCGACCTTTATCAAAGTCGGAAACGTGATGGTACGCATTTCTCCTCCATACACGAGGCATCACAACAACGTTTCACCGGTCAACTGCTGTTTGTGTATGAGAAATCGGTTGGAAACATTCCCCATGTCAGCATGTTGTAGGTGTCGCCACCGGCGCCAACCTCGTGTGAATGCTCTGAAAAGCTAATCATTTGTGTATCACAGCACATTCTCCATCTTGGTTAAATTTCGCGTCTGTAGCACGCCATCTTCGTGGTGTAGCAAGTTTTAGTGGCCAGTAGTGTATTTCAATTGATCATTTGGAATAATTTCTGAACAATACCGGAGGCTTTCAAATTTACAATTGTAATGGAAACAGTTTCTAAAAAGAGAAGAGCACAAAAAACTTTACTGTAACATGATAATTTTGCTAACTACATGCAGCGTGTATGAAACGTTTGTGTTTTAACGACTTGACATTTAGAATGGCGGTACGAAAACAGTGTCATTGTTAGTATTTAACAACACAAAACGATTCCAATACTGCATTTGACTCTTGATTTTCAGATTTTCATCAAACGGGGACAGGCAGACGCCGGATGCGTTGCACCCGACGTGTGGCCGCAGTGCGAGGCAGTGGGTGGTTGGCAGCGGGGGCGGGGGCGTCGCCGCCGGGTCAGCGGCCCGCCCTGGGAGAGCAGCAGGCGCGCTCGTGCACCGCCGCCAGCTCCTCGTCCAGCAGCAGCTCGAACTCCCCCAGGGCCTTGGCGCTCGGCACCTTGTTCCAGCGGGCGCTGCACCGCGGCACAACAGGACACAGCTCTCTCACCAAAATACATCGTTACGTGGGCACACTTTACAATAGCACACCCTACAAGTTGTATGGCGTACGTGTCTTACCTGGTGAGCCAAATCATTATGACCACCACCCACCGAAAGTGACGTAGTAAGGACAATATATATATGGCGCAGAGGTAATCATTCTAGTAACAATTTACTACGAGGATGGCCACACAAATTGCAGCCGGTTTTCGACCTCCCGTATCTTCCTCGGTCCATGACGTCCTCTCCAGTTAGTTCCATCTTGGAACCTCTCTGATCCCATCAATCCACCTTAGCCGTGGTCTTCCTCTCGGACTGTTGCCTCTGATGTCTTCTTCCAACACCTGCCTGGTAATCTGGCCTCGCTGCAGAACGTGCCTGCCCTACGTCAGTCTCACCTCTTCGATCACTGCCACAATGTCGAGAGACTTGTATACCTGTTGTAATACGCCATTTTTTCCTTTTTCTCCTCGTTCTCCATCCTTCACTGACCAAATACTATGTCTCATAACAGAACTCTCAAATGTCAGGCGTTTCCTTTCTATCTTATGCGTCTTAGTCCAGATCTCTATTCCCAAATAGGACGATAGGTTGTATAGCTGTTCAGCAGATCCTAATCTTCGTGGGCCCCGACAGAAGCCAAGAATTCAGCAGCATTCCAAGTGCAAACCTTGACCTGTTTCTAGTGACGAAACTAGTACAAAGTGGGCACATCCATTGACATTAGCGACTTTGATAAAGGGCAGATTGTTAATGCACGGCGCCTGGGAGCGAGAATCTCGCAAATGAAGAAACTGGTTGACTGTTTACCTCTTACTGTCGTGAGCATCTATGGAAAGTCGTTGCAGGAGAGTGAAGCAACGAGTATCTGAGAATGTGTTGGACGCCACACGCCTCGCCACAGGAGGGGGATGCCGGAGGCTTCCCTACTGTGAAAAGTAGGATAGGCTGCGGCATGTGACAGAACTGACGACAAAGTACAGTGCTTGTGCAAGCATAATAATTTCGGAGCCCACCGTTCAGCGTACATCGTTGGTAATGGGTCTCTACAGCAGACACCCCAGTCTGTTCCCAGGTTGACCCAACGACATCGGGCTGCGCACGCAACACCGAGATTGGACCTTGTCTCAATGGACAGCCTCTGTAGACCTGGAAACAGCATTCGATAGTGTCACATGAGGCAAGGTGTTCGAAATTCCGAGAGAAATGTGGGTAAGCTATAGGGGAAGATAGCTAATAAATGATGGTTGGTTCAAATGGCACTGAGTACTATGGGACTTAACTTGTGAGGTCATCAGTCACCTACAACTTAGAACTACTTAAACCTAACTAACCTAAGGACATCAGACACATCCATGTCAGAGGCAGGATTCGAACCTGCGACCGTAGCGGTCGTGCGGTTCCAGACTGTATCTCCTAGAACCCCTCGGCCACCACGGCCGGCAATGATGGTTCAAACTTTAACAGTGGCAACTATTTATTTACAGCTCGTACAAAACAGATACGTGTTTCAAAGTTTTACTGACCTTCAAAGTAGTTCAAAATGGTTCAAATGGCTCTGAGCACTATGGGACTTAACATCTGTGGTCATCAGTCCCCTAGAACTTAGAACTACTTAAACCTAACTAACCTAAGGACATCACACACATCCATGCCCGAGGCAGGATTCGAACCTGCGACCGTAGCAGTCGCGCGGTTCCGGACTGAGCGCCTTAACCGCGAGATCACGGCGGTCGGCTTCAGTCACCAGCATTGTGTATAGCCCGTTGCCAGTGATGTGGAAGTCGTATGACACTCTTAGCAGTTTGTGTTGACTGTTCATTTTTGGAACACAGCCTACGACCAGCATAGAGACCGAAGTGATAGCAGTTTCTGCAGTACGTGACCATCTTTTTGCAGGACAATGCTCAAGCACGTACAGTGCAAGCTGTTACTGATTTGTTTGACTGATGGGACTGCTAAGTACAATACCACATACTGCACTCCCCTGACTTAAGCCCTCATGAGCTCAACTCCATTTCTGAACCAAGGAAACACTTCACGGCATTCGCTTCAGAACTGCTACAAATTCGTCGGGCAGTAGGCCGCGCCTCTCGAACTGTCAACACAACTGGCACAGCTAAGAGTATCTTAATGGCTTCCACATCGCTGAAAACCGGTTATACACAATGCTAGGTGACTACTTTGAAGGTCAGCAAAACTTTGAAACACGTATCTATTTTGTACGAGCTGTAAATAAATAGTTGCCAGTATTAAAGTTCCAACCCTTGTGCAACGCAAACAAGAAACGAGATGGAAAAATAAGACTACAAGACGAAGAACGAAGTGCTCGTATTAGAAAGATTGTAAGACGGGGATGTAGTCTTTCGCCTCTACTGTTCAATCTCCACATCGAAGAAGCAATGACGGAAATAAAAGCAACGATAAAAAGTGAGATTAAAATTCACGGTAAAAGGATATCAGTCGTTAAATTCGTTGATGACGTTGCTATCTTCAATGAAAGTGAAGAGCAGTTACAGGATATGTTGAAAGAGATAAAAATCTAATGAGTAGAGATTATGGATTGAGAGTTAGTAAAAGGAAAACAGAAATTAATGAGAAGCAGCAGAAATGACTACAACAAGAAAGTTAACATCAGAATTGGGGTTAACGAAATAGGCGAAGTGAAGGATTCTGATAGATATGTAGTGTTGTGTCCTACTTACGTGCTGTGTGCTTCTTTAGTGGATACAGGAGTGAGAAGATGTTTATGAACAGAGGATTTGAATCCACGTCTACATCTACTTAGATACTCTGCAAATCACATTTAAGTGTCTGGCAGAGGATTCATAGAACCACCTTCACAATTCTCTATTATATCTCTATTATATCTTTCTATCTCGTGCAGCTCCCGGAAAAAATGAACACCTGTATCTTTCCCTACGAGCTGTGGTTTCCGTTACTTTATCGTGGTGATCGGTCCGCCCTATATAGATCGGTGTCAACTAAATATTTTCGCATTCGGAGGAGGAAGTTGGTGATTGCAATTTCGTTAGAAGATTCCGTCGCAACGAAAAACACCTTTCTTTGAATGATGCCCAGCCCAAGTCCTGTATCATTTCTGTGACACTCTCTCCCACATTTCGCGATAATACAAAACGTGCTGCCTTTCTTTCAACGTTTCGATGTACTCCGCCAGTCCTATCTGGTAAGGATCCCACACCGCGCAGCAGTATTCTAAAAGCGGACGGACAGGCGTAGTGTAGCCAGTCTCCTTACTAGGTCTGTTACATTTTCTAAGTGTCCTGCCAATAAAACGCAGTCTTTAGTTAGCCTTCCCCACAACATTATCTATGTGTTGCTTCCAATTTGAGTTGTTCGTAATTGTAATACCTAGGTATTTACTTGAATTAACGGTGTTTAGATTAGACTGATTTATCATGTAACCGAGGTTTAACGAGTTCCTTTTAGCACTGACGTGGATGACCTCACACTTTTCGTTATTTAGGGTGAACTGTCAGTTTTCGCGCCATTCAGGTATCCTTTCTAAATCGTTTTTCAGTTTCTTTTGATCTTCTGGTGACTTTATTAGTCAATAAACCTAGCGTCATTTGCAAACAACCGACGACGGCTGCTCAGATTGTCTTCCAAATCGTTCGTATAGATAAGGAACAGCAAAGGGCCTACAACACCACCTTGGGGAATGCCAGAAATCACTTCTGTTTTACTCTATGGCTTTCCATCAGTTACTACGAACTGTGACCTCTCTGACAGGAAATGACGAATCCAGTCACATAACTGAGACGATATTCAGTAAGCACGCAATTTAACTAGGAGCCGCTTGTGTGGAACCGTGTCAAAAGCCTTCCGGAAATCCAGACTAACGGAATCGATCTGAAATCCCCGTCAATAGCACTCAACACTTCACGTGAATAAAGAGCTAGTCGTGTTTCACAGAAACGATGTTTTCTAAGCCCATGTTGACTGTGTGTCAATAGAGCGTTTTGTTCGAGGTAATTCATAATGTTCGAACACAATATATGTTTAAAAATTTATTTGGTTTAAATCTCTCAATTGCTGCCGATACTATTTCTCTGATTTAAGTCAGTCTATCCTACACATAATGTCAAATATTAAAAACAATACATAACTTCGTTGCTGCATTTTCAGCAATAGTTACTTTCAGTAACATTGAATGCTGAAACATCTACAGATATAAAAGATTTATAAATCTGTCTCTCATCAATACAGTGTCTATTCATATGATGTTAAGTCCTGACCACTTTGAAAGTCTGCAAGTGTTATTCAGTAGGTTAACACACCAAATGAACTCAGTCCATGAATGGAGCTCCGGAGAGTGGATGCTTCTATCTTACCTGCAGTGGCCTAATCGTTCGTGGCAGTGCTTTCCTGCCACGGTATCGGCTGTAGAAAACGCGACGGCATAACTGGCCGCACGCGTGTTTGAAGGAGCGGTCGATCAGATAGATGCCGATACCACAGGTAGCAAAATCAACCCGCGAGGGACGGAGGAAGGAGGACATAAAATGCGGACCCGCCCACGCAAAAAGAGCGTTCCTGGCCAAGAGATATCTACTAGTGTCAAACATAGTTCTTAATTTGATGAATAAATGTCTGAGAATGTATGTTTGGCGCACAGCGTTGCGTGACAGTGAAACACGGGCTGTGCGAAAGTCGTAGCGCAAGTGAATCGGAACATTTGCGATGTGGTGCTACAGACCAGTGCTGAAAATTAGGTGGACTGGTAAGGGTAAGGAATGAGGAGGTACTCCGCAGAATCCACGAGGAAAGGAATATATGGAAAACAGTGACAAGAAGAAGTGACAGGATGACGGGACATCCGTTAAGACTTCCTAGGTATTAGAGAGCTGCAGAGGATAAAAGTTGTAGAGGAAGGTTTTAATACATCCAGCATATAATTGAGATCGTGGGCTGCTATTCTGAAATAAAAAGGATGGCACAGGAGAAAGAAACGCCTCAAACAAGTCAGAAGAATAATGACCGAAAAATGAAGTAACGTCAATGAAAAGGTGTCGGAAGAGTCACGTTTCTGGTTACACTTGGTCGATTGTGGTG
This sequence comes from Schistocerca cancellata, assembly GCF_023864275.1. Taxonomy (NCBI): domain Eukaryota; kingdom Metazoa; phylum Arthropoda; class Insecta; order Orthoptera; family Acrididae; genus Schistocerca; species Schistocerca cancellata. The sequence goes on from NC_064630.1 coordinate 812,898,738, forward strand.
TCCGGATACGCCATCATACAGCGAACGGCTGTTCGAGACATGTAGCGCGCAACAGACGCGCACCCAGTGTGGGCACCATTATGCTTTGAGGGGTAGTAACCCCGTGGTAGTAATCCAACACACCACGATATCTGAGGACAATGTGAACATTATTACCCTGCACCGGAATTCCTTCATGTTCCTAAAGCATTAATTCTCCTCAACATTAATTGTAGATACCAGTGTTATTTTTTTAATTTTACGTAGGTCAGTATTATCTCATCTGCTTTGCTGAAAACTTTCATGAATTCTATACACTATATGCTGTATTTCAAGCTACAATTTATGAAAAGGAATTACTTCCTTTTCGATGTTACTATCGTTAGGAACTAGCTCTGAATTTTTTAGAAACATTTGAAATTACGAATTATTTGGCACATTTAAAATTTCTATCATTAATTACGCAATCTAGTACTGTTTACTATGTTTATTTCTGGAGTCATTTATAAAATAATAATCGAAACTAATAGAAATTCATTTCTCAAGAACGCTTGTAAACCCTTTAATATTGTTCTTTTCGCTGAGTGAGATACTAGTAAGCATGCCTCTGATGTGATCGGACGTATTTTTGTATTTTCGGCAAACAATGTAATTTAGGCTTTGTTAATGTTAAAATTCAAAAGACTGTACGATATAGTAAAATGTGACAAAATATAATAACATAACAACAAAAATTGTGCAACAGTCTTCAAATTTTTTTGGATCAATTCGACCTAAAATGTGAGAATTTCAGCTTCAAGAATAAGACTCCTAGGCAAGAAGAAGTGGAGCTAACCCTACACGAAACACTAAGTAAACTAGAAAGTTTCTTGTAATCTTCGCTCTTCACGAATTCTTCATAAAAGACTTTGCTCATTGTGGACAATAACTGGAATTAGGAAGGAGGGGGGAGATTAGAAGCTGGATCACTGTTCTCATCAAAGGCCCGATTCGTGCGTCAGTTGTTTGAGGCGCATGGAGGTGAATTCATGTTCATGTCTCTGAAAGTGAATTAGCCTCATTTTAATCCGACGAAAGCATCTGGGAATTGCGTATACTACGCATAAACATCTAGTGCCACATACTCCCAAAAACCTACGTTGGACTTGTCGTAACAATGGCACGCAGAATCGCTGCTGTACTGAGTTCGGAAGGTGGTCATAACGTTTCACCTCATCAGTGTATATCGTGCTAATATCATTGTTACACCTTGTTATGCACCTTCAAACACACTAAACAATGCACTGCGTCGCAGTAAGCAATTGCTCTTTGTCATGTTCCATTAAACGAAATGCAGATTCTGCGATGAGCAGCAATGCTGGACAGAGATACCTGATGGGAACTTTAAATCTTTTGTTAACAGGCTAAAATGCCAGCAGCTATACTGGGCTGGAAAAACGCATCTAGGCACAGCTTAAGTTTTCTGGAATTAATTTGCAATAATTTAACAAAACAAAAGTCTAATAATAATTATGGATAAATGCAGTGAACAGATACGGCAGCGTAAGTTTGACGCTCTGCGTATTAACTTCGGGCTGTAGTCACTACAAAATGTGCCGCAGGGGAGTTTGGATTTATTAACGTTTATAAAAAAAATATGGGGACATACTGGTTAAGTTTATTTCGGTAGGATTCGAAATTTATTTGTAATTTTGCAAAATGTGGTCAGTTCACGTGGTTAAAGCAAATTGCCAACAATGTTAGATTCTTGTTATTATTTAATCAACAACAGCACATGGCACCGCAAAATTGTTATTGTTATTATGGTTGTTGTGGTCTTTAGTTCAAATACTGGATCTGTGGAGCTGTGCACGTTTGTCTAATCTGTACAAGGCTCTTCATCTCCAAGTACCTACTGCTGCCTCCATCCGTTTTGACCCCTTTATCGTGTTCATCCCCATGTCTCTTTCTATAATTTTTACGTCCCACACTTCCCTTTTACTTGATGCGTCAGGATGTGTCCCGTCAACGGATCACTTCTTTTAGTCGAGTTCTCTCTAATTTTTTTTTATTTTTTATTTTTTATTTTTTGCCTTTCAGTTCAGTTCCTCCTCATAATTTATTTCATCTTATTTTGAGTGACGGAGAATGTATCTGACGCTGATTTAATCAATCGGTATCTATATAACTTTTAATATACACTGTAAGGCAGAAAAACGACGGACCACGAAGGAATTAACGGAATGGAGTAGAATTCGGTAGATGTGATGAATATATACGGACAAACAAATGATTACAGTTGCAGAACAATTGGACGATTTATTCAGGACAAAGAGTTTCACAATGGAGCAAGTCAGTTTCGCTTTGGTCCGCTCCTCGTCCTTATGCAAGCAGTTACTCGGCTTGGCACTGACTGACAGAGCTGTTTGATGTGCTTCCTGTGAATATCTTGCGGAATTCTGGGCAAATGGCGCGTTAGGTCGTCCAAATTCCGAGCTGGTCGTAGAGCCCCGCCCATAATGCTCCAAACGTTTTCACTTAGGGAGGTATCAGGGCGACCTTGCTCGCCAAGGTAGGGTTTGACAAGCACGAAGAGAAGCAGTAGAAACTCTCGGCGTTTGTGGGCCGGCATTATCTAGCTGAAATGTAAGCCCAGGATGGCTTGGCATGAAAGGCCAACAAACCGGGACGTAGAATGTTGTTGGCGTATCGCTGTGCTGTTAAAGGTGCCACAGATGACGACCAAAGAGGTCATGTTACGAAACGAAACGGCTTCCCAGAACATCATTCGTTGTTGTCGGGTCGTATTGAGGACAACTGTCATTTTGGTATCTCACCTCCGTCTGCGGTGTCTCCAATCATGTCTTCCGCCTGGAATCTCAATGACTGGAGTAAAACTTTCTTCGCTGATGAGTCTCGCCTTGCGTTGTGCCCCGGACAGCAGTAGGCTACAAGCCTGGCTGTCGCCCAACATACGGCCTGACAACCAAGAGTGATGGTTTGGGATGCCCTTTCTTCTCGTAGCAGAAACTCTTTGGTTGTCGTCCGCGGCATCCTTACTGTACAGCGATACGTGTAAGATATTCTATGCCCCGTTTTGTTGTCCTTCATGGCCAATCATCCTGTGCTTACACTTGGCAAGGTAACGCCCTCCCGCAAACGGCGAGAGTTCCAATTGCCTGACTTCGTGCTTGCCAAATCGTACCTTCTCCAGTAAGTTCGCCGGATCTGTCCCCAACTGAGAACGTTTGGAGGATTATAGGTCCCTCCAACCACCTCGCGATTTTGAAGATCTAACGCGCCAATTGGACAGAAATCGGCACGATATCCCTCAGGATGACATCCAACTAAGCTATCAATTTGTGCCAAGTAGAATAACTCCTAGAGTAAGAGCGAGAGGTCGATGAACACGTCACTGACTTGCTCAATTCGTGAATCTCTTTCCCTTGGAAGAATCATGCAATCTTTCTGGACTTGCAGTCATCTACATCTACAATCCATACTCCGCAAGCCACCTGACGGTGTGTTCCGGAGGGTACCTTGAGTACCTCTATCGGTTCTCCCTTCTATTACGGTCTCGTATTGTTCGTGGAAAGAAAGATTGTCGGCATGCTTCTGTGTGGGCTCTAATCTCTCTGATTTTATCGACATGGTCTCTTCGCGAGATACACGTAGGAGGGAGCAATATACTGCTTGACTCCTCGGTGAAGGTATGTTCTCGAAACTTCAACAAAAGCTCGTACCGACCTACTGAGCATCTCTCTTGCAGAGTCTTCCACTGGAGTTTATCTATCATCTCCGTAACGCTTTCGCGATTACTAAGTGATCCTGTAACGAAGCGCGCTGCTCTCCGTTGGATCTTCTCTATCTCTTCTATCCACCCTATCTGGTACGGATCCCACACCGGTGAACTGTATTCAACCAGTGGGCGAACCTACTTCCTTTGTTTACGGATTGTATTTCCTTAGGATTCTTCCAACGAATCTCAATCTGGCATCTGCATTACCGACGATTAATTTTATATGGTCATTCCATTTTAAATCACTCCTAATGCATACCCCCATATAATTTATGGAATTAACTGCTTCCAGTTGCTGACCTGCTATATTGTAGCTAAATGAAAAAGGATCTTTTCTTCTATGTATTCGCAGCACATTACACTTGCCTACATTGAGATTCAATTGCCGTTTCCTGCACCATGCGTCAATTCGTTGCAAACCCTCCTGCATTTCAGTACAAATTTCCATTGTTACAACCTCTCGATATACTACAGCATCATCCGCAAAAAGCCTCAGTGAACTTCCGATGTCATCGACAAAGTCATTTATGTATATTGTGAATAGCAACGGTCCTACGACACTCCCCTGCGGCACACCTGAAATCACTCTTACTTCGGAAGACTTCTCTCCATTGAGAATGACATGCTGCGATCATTTGTTTGCCTGTATACTTACATAACGTGTACCGATTTCCGTCCCATTCGAATAATTGCATCGTAGTGCGTCTTTTGGTCTTCAGTTGTGTTTACATACAGATCTGAAGTGAATGTTATATGAATCCATTTACTTCATGTTTTATGTAGTTTATGTTATGTCAACGATGCAGAGAGTGCTTTGTTGCCATACCTGAAAGTTAATGTTTTTAAACTTTATCGCAGAAATGACAACTGAGGAGAGGATGCTGATGTGTAGAGATGGACAGAAGTAACATCTCAGTTTAATAGTGTAGTGGTAAGCTGTATTCTGCGGAGAAGTTGTTTTTCTTCGTAGTAACGAATAGACTGTTACATGTGGAAAGGAAAATCGAATTATCATGTACGGACAGTTGAACAGAGGAGATTCAAGTGCCAAGATGGGCATGACAGATTATTACGGGTGAAAGGAGTGGTATTTTGTGGAAAGAAGACTTTTTTGTGGTAATAGTTGGACGCTGTAATGTGCAAGGAGAGTTAAAGTAGTGACACAGTGGAAGAAATTGGCAGAAAATTATCATTGGGCACTGTTGCAGTGACTTACAAATCGTAAAAAAAAAGACGTCGGGTTTTGGAATTCTCAAAGGAGAAGGATGATTGGAGAGGTAAGAAGCAAGAGAAAAGCTGCAAACTCTGACGATTTAGCCAGAAGATCTACGCAGAGTACAGGGTTAACGCCGTAAGTGGTAATGCCGAAAGTGAATGGGTCGGCTTAACGTTCCTCCGTTTTCCAAATCTGTCTGTACTGGCTCGTCACTCGTGGAAATCACGTGGAATACCAGAGAACGAAAGTTGCTACCATATAGCGGAGATGCTGAGTCGCGATAGGCACAATAAAAAGATTCACACAATCAAAGCTTTCGGCGATTAAGGGCTTTGGCAGCAGTAGACACACATACACACACGCACACACACACACACACACACATACACACACACACACACACACACACACACACACATAAACGCAACTTGCACACACATCTGCAGTCTTAAAGAGTACAACTGTGTTAGTCAACTGTCTGAAAGTAAAACACGCAGTTAATTTTTGACTGTTGAAGTCACGTACTCACCTCGGGAAGCCGTCAGGGGGCAGAACGACGTTTAAAATGTTGTCTATCAACTTCGTTTTAAGGATGCGGTCTTTAATAGTTGTTGATGTCATAGAAGGCGAAGCGTTAATCTGTAACAGAAGAAACACAACAAGCTTATGACTACTGTATGTGTAAGGCAAGGCGAACAGCCCGTTGTCTTCAGTCATAAGACTGGTTTGATGCAGCTACTCCGTTCTGTGCAAGCCTATTCAACTCTGCATACTTACCAGGAACTACATCCACTGGAAGCTGCTAACAAAAGTTAAGTGTTAGCCTCCCTCTCCCCTCCACAGGTTTCTTCACTACCAAATTAACGATTTCTTTATACCTCATGACGTAGTCGGTCAAACGACTCATTCTCTTTGTTAGTTGTGCTCTAAATTTCTTTACTCTTCTAATCGACTGGGTGCATTTTCAACAGTTATCTAAACTATCCGCTGAGTCTTCATTGTTCTTCTGTAACAGTGCATTTCAAAATCTTATATCTCCTTCTTATCTGAACAGCTTATCCTCCTCATTTCATTCCCTACAAACTAGGATATTACTTTCAGAACATATCCTAACATTTTATTTTGTATTGGAGGTTAACAAATTTCTCTTTTTCACGAAACACTCCGCAAGACAAAAAAGAAAGAAAAAAGTGACGCACAACGGAAGAGTTATGCAAATTGGTCACAAATTGATATTCATACAGATATCGACAGAAAATGCAAAACTGTTAACTTTGGAGACCGATGAATGAATGTATGACACTGCATTGCAATTCACTAGGTAGCTGGCAAGGATAGTAAACAGGGGACGTGTCGATACCAGCGCGCAAGGTCTTTGCGAATTATCATTCCATGTACTCAGTTGGACAGCAACTATGCTTGACAGACAGGCTTATGAACGATGTACGCAGATGTCAGCATTTGAGAGATGACGTGTAGTTGGGCTCGAAGCAGCCAGTTGGAGTAATCGGTGAATCGCTTAACATTTGAATAGGAGCGGTGTTGACAATATTCTAAGCCCCGTTTTGTTGGTCTTCATGGCAAACCATCCTGGGCTTACATTTTAGCAAAATAATGTCCACCAGCACAAGGCGAGAATTTCAGCTGATTGTCTTCGCACTTTCCTAACCGTAACTTCGCCAGCAAGGTCGACGTATCTGTGCCTATTTGAGAACGTCTGGAGTAGTATTTTTTATTTATTTTATTTACACGTCTAGTTCCGTAGGACCAAATTGAGGAACAAATCTCTACGGTAATGGAACGTGTCAGTATAAGAAACTACAACGTAAAAGTAATAGCAGATGTATTAAAACGTTTATGGACTCGAAAAAAGTCAAGCCATAAGTTTACGAAGAAGCAATCAACAATATAATATAAGAATCAGCTTAAACGGTGTTCAGAAGTGATGGATTGAATTCAGCTGGTGGACATGTGTTTGTTGCTGTTAGAAGTACTTTATCTCGTAGCGACGTTAAAGTGGATAATTGCTGTCAGCTAGTATGTGTAGAGGTTACACTTAACGACCGTAATAAAGTAATAAGTCGTTCTTTTTACCGAGCCTCAATTCATGAAATACAGTTGCTGAAAGGATCAAGGAATATGTTTGACTCATTTCGAAAAGGTCATTTATACAAATATAGTTGGTGGTGACTTCAATCTGACCTCACCTTATTGACGAAAATACATGTTTAAAATCGGTGGTAGGCATTAAATTTCATCGGGAATGGCACTAAATGTTTCCTTCGAAAATCATGTTGAGCAATTAGTTCAGGAGCAAACTGGAAGTTTATATGGCTGCAATGACACGCATGATATCTCAAAAACAAGTAATGCCGAGCAAATAGCGAGCTCCCTGAGGTATACAGTGATAAATGACCAAAAGGTCGTTGTAGGGAGCTTGAATGCCATAAAATCCTAACTCACCAAAAACCAATGCAAAATATATATTTTTTTAAATAGATAAAAATTCCCTTGACGCTTTCCTATAAAACAGCCTTCATACTTTCCAAACAAACTATGTAGCTTAGATCACAGTGACTTAAACTCACCGGAATAGTATTCGCGACAAATAAGGGAATTGTAACAAGGAAAATTAATAAGAGGCGGAAGGACTCTGTTGAGGAAGCAACGAGAAGAGCATGCCAGACTTCAAATAACGAAAAACATATAAGACTGGCGATGTTTTACTGAAGCTCCAGATTTAGCGTTGACTTTTTATGGTTTTCATAAAGAAACTCTGTAGAACCCACCAGCGGCAAAAAAAGACTCAATACCTTCACTGGCCGATTAGCAACGGTAATGTTAGCGATGACAGTGCCATTAAAGGTGAGTAACTAAGCATGGTTGTCTGAAATTCCTCCACCAAAGAAGACGCAGTAAATATTCTAGAACAGAATGCAGTGAACAGCCGCCACCTTGGGTAACTTAGTAGTAGATAACCTCAGAGCAGCAAAGTAAGCTTAATCAATTTAAATATTCCAGAATTCAAAGCATGAACAGGCGCCAACATGAGTAACATAGTAGTAGATACCCTGAAAGTTGCAAGGTAACTTGAATCAAGCAATAAAAGCAAATTTTCCCATCCAGACATGTTCCTTTCTGAGTTTGCTGACGTAATAGCTCCATATGTAGCATTACTTCATGAATAACCGCTCGCTCGACGAGTGACCCTTACTGTCGTAACTAAAAAATTAGTTCAAATGGCTCAGAGCACTATGGGACTTAACATCTCAGGTCATGAGTCCCATAAAACTTATAACTACTTAAACCTATCTAACCTAAGGACATCACACACGTCCATGCCAGAGGCAGGAATCGAATCTGCGACCGTAGTGGTCGCGCGGTTCCAGACTATAGCGCCTAGAACCCTAGGCCACATCGGCCGGCGTGTCGTAACTCAAAGTTGCAAAGATTACACGAATGAACAATTACGGACGCTGAACTGCAGTAGGATTTTGGAAAAATATTGTATGCGAACATAATGAATTCAATCGTAGAAAAGACCTGTTGACATATCAGTGCGGATTCAGAAAACATCCATCTCGTGAGACACAACAGCCTCTTAATTCACACTAAGTAATGAGTGTTATCAGCTGGGGTTCCAAATCTGATTCAGTATTTCTAGATTTCCAGGAGGCTTTTTCCAGGTTTACTCACAAACTGATTCTAATTACACTGTCTGTCTTTGGAGTCCCATCGCAGCTGTGCAAGTGGATTCCTGACACTCTGTCACAAAGGTCACAGTTCGCAGTAATTGATAGAAAGCTACCGAGTATTACAGAATATGTGGCGTTCCCCAAGAGAATCTGATAGGCCCTCTGCGATTCCTAATTTACATAACCGATTTGAGACACGATCAGAGCGGCGCTATTAGGTCGTTTGCAGATTTTACTCCCTGCGTAGTAAAATCATCAGCGTATCAACACCAATTGCAAACTGACTTAGATATTATGTCTGTATACAAACGAATGCTAAAAAGAATCCACATGAATACTAAAAGGAATCCAATGAATATTGGTTGCACGATGAAATGCACAAATTTAAAGGCTGTTAGTTCAACTAAATGACAGTTACGAACGACTTGAACAGGAAGCATCCAATGGGAAATGCTGTGGGGAAGGAGAACTAAAGACTGAGTTTTGTTGGCGGATCTGTTTAAAGATGCAGCAAATCCGCTCAAAGAGACTGCCTACACTACTAGTAGAACAATCTTCATACCACCCCACTCTCCAATGTTGCCAGAATTATTCAAAATGACGGATCTTAGATGGCGGCGATAGATATGGTAACGTATCAATAACATCATGGGGGAAGTTCTAATTTTGGCGGAAAAATAGGTCAATTGCACTACCTCCACTAACCTAATCGCTTCCCCTCTAACCCTCTCCTACCCCCATAGAAAATGGCGGGAAGTTCAAATTCCAGGAGGACAAGGCAACACACCGCAGCTACCTCCGCTAACCTAAGAAAATAGCGGGAGAAAAGGGCACTTGGGCTACCTCCACTAACCTAAGTTATCCAACCGCCTCCTCTTCCTAGGAATTGGTGAGAAAAGGACTCAACCTGTTCTGGATAGGATGGATGTAAGATTTTATTTTGCAGGCAGCCCTTATTTAAACAATTAGAGTCAGTACCTCCATCCAGTGTGTTCATCACGAGGTCCAGAGTCCAACTGACCTAGTATACAGTAGTGCCACCCGAGGGCACCATAGCCCATGGTGTGATGTAATCCAAGATGCCGGTCCAGGGGGGAAAATGGCGGGAAAAGGACTCAGCCTGTGTTGGGCTAGTGGATACATTGGATGTAAGTCTTTATTTTCAGGCTTTTTTTTAAACAATTTAAGGCAGTAGCTCCATCCATTGTGTCCACCATGAGGTCCGGAGTCCAACTGGCCTAGTACACAGTACTGCAACCAGAAGGCACTGTAGTCCCTTCCATGATGTAATCCAAGGTAGTGGTCCAGGAGAGAAAATGGCGGGAAAAGGACTCAACCTGTGCTGGGTTAAACGTAAGTCTTCATTTTCAGTCTCTATTTAAACAATTTTAGGCAGCAGCTCCATCCAGTGTGTCCACCATGAAGTCCAGAATCCAACTGCCTTAGTACACAATACTGTCACCAGAATGTGCTTTCATCCCATGGCAGTAAGTGTGAAAAATGGCGGGAAAATAACTGAACCTGTGCTGGGTTGCTGGAGAGTGGAAGGAGTGTACTTTATTTATTTTGGAACAATTTATTTAGGGACGGATATCACATGGTTTATTACACTGATACAAAACTCGCTCTGACATGACTTGGCGTCGCAATTCACAGTCTACACGCGTATAAACTACTTGTAAATCACCGAAATAATGCAGTAAACTGATGTGCAGAGACGAAAACAACTCGCAAATTGTCAAAATAATGTATGTAAAATGCTGCAAACATGCTTGCTGATTGTCAACTGTCGAAATCATGCATTGCACTGCCTATAGACTTGTTCACAAAACAATGTGACAGACACGAAAACAGCTCGTAGATCACCAAAATAATGCATATATAACTCTCTGCCAACACGCTCACAATGCTTAAGCAGCCGAATATAATGCACTGCACTAACACTCAGTGCATGTATAAAAACACTTTCGAACTATAGTCAACCATGACGTATCAGCAAACTGGTCCCCTACAGAACTCTAAAGTGCACATGCCAGATGACACAGTCATGCCAGTCCCATCGTGAGAAGAATCTGGGCATGTGTGTTCAGCATTGATGGCGCGATACCCGTCTATCGATGGATGCTGACGTCACAGGCCGTTCTATAGCAATCTGTTCCAGAATAACATCGACTGCTTTCCCCTAGTGATCCTAACGGGACATGAGAGCTGTGTCTAGCTGTGAACACATGCTTACCTGCCCAGTGTGGCTGACACACTGCTGTGAAATGGGCGCATGGCGACTCACCATCTAAATGGTTCTCAATGTTATACCGATGTCAGATGGCTATGTAAAATAAGAGCCAAGTCGACCTCTGGGATATTGTAAAGTGCTGCAGAAGATAGCATGTTGGACTGATAGACTTGAATGGGCCCTGAGGGACATGGGTGTGCTTTGTACTATAGTATCTGTTTCTAGTTTGGGGAAGCACCACAATGCAGTAGCAAAATCCTCGTCCTTCACCCAGTTCCCGTACTGTCTTCTATACTATCGAGTGCTGCACGGGGAGGCTTCATTTAGCGCTGACCTTACATGTCGTACGCTGTTGGCAGAATTATAACAACTTTTCCCATTTCCACTGAATGGTCAAATCACGGTCCTGTCACACCAACTCAGGTCACTATTTCTAAGCATGTTGCAGAAAGTGGTGGATATGGCTTTCTCTGACTTCTTCTCAGTTCCAGTTTAGATTGAAATGATCTCATGCACTAAGCATCAGAAATGGCAGCACTTGCAAGATGTTTAGGGACTACCTAAAACCATTTTACTGTACCAGACTGGCTGTAATCACGGAAGGACTTCTCCATCGGATCCAACACATGTATGTGGTTGAATGGAAAGTCTTGATTCCTAATCATAGACATCGTTTCTAGCGGATAGCGAATCACTAGAGATCTGAGAAGCCTGTGTACATTTCTTATGACCACAATCACTATGCCATCTGTTGTTTGTGAGCCTTCTCAATCAGACATCACCAATAATCCAGTGGACATATCGTGGAACCTCTGACATGGTATCGATACTGAATACATTACAAATACTCGAGAAATATCTAGGGGCTACATGAGAGATCTGCCAATAGCAGTTTCATACCACGTTCCTTAGCTGAATCACTTTCAAAATTCAGCGATTTTATCATGAGATTGCATTGTGGGCCATGTGTAATTGCATTGATGGTCTGATAAAATACACTCCTATGATCACTGTCTATATTCAGTGTCGCTGTGTTTGGCTGGAAAAACCCAATTCATTCTGAGGTAATGCCATACCTCGATTTATAAAGCCAGTATAGCTTTTAATACGAATACTTGTGTGCATCTGTAGAACCAGACTGACTTTCGGTCAGTATTATTTCGTATCGCCAGCAATAAGTTATTGGCGAAGTATTATACTCAGTAGTAGGGGTTGCATGATAAGTCCGCCTTGAGCATCAGGCTTATAAAGTGCGCCAGCCGTTGGTGGCCGAACGGGTCGCAGGTTCGAATCCTGCCTCTGGCATGGATGTGTGTGATGTCCTTAGGTTCGTTAGGTATAAGTAGTTGTAAGTTCTAGGGGACTGATAACCTGAGATGTTAAGTCCCATAGTGCTCAGAGCAAGCAAGCAAAGTATGTGTTTTTGTTCCCATATTTGCAAATTAAATGGCTATGTTCAGCCGTAAGGAGGGTATGGATTTGGGGTAGGATACTGTGATAGCAAAGGGAAGAGTATGTCAAGTCATAAGAATGGTACAGATATTTTAGTCTCTAGAGCCCAACCTGTCAGGAGGGTGTATTTCTGATAGTTCACTCATTGTTGAATGTCGTTCAACTGAGACCATGATTGTAATATTTAATTGTCAGTACTGCGATTAAATATATATGTGACCAGTTACCTAGAATGATTTTCTGACTGTGTGTGTGTGTGCCACACTGCGCCGATGGCATGTGGATGGTATGATTCACGTTTCTGGCTAATGGTAGGAGCTCTCTGAATGGAGAGACTTGTTGGGATGCAGGAATGAAGCTGACTTAACCGTGTAGTCCTCTAGACAGCCAAATATCGAACTAATATTCAGTATGTGTTGGGCAGCTTTCGTGATCGTGTGGAAATATCAATTTCCTCTATTGTTTTCGAGTTTTCACGTAAAGGTTTAAGCAGACTGGATAAGTTTCTTGTTACTCAGTGGTTTACAGCATGCTCCACCTCATTAAAGTTTTGGGTCTTTAGAGAAATCATTTCCAGTCTACATCTTCGAAATTATGTTGCATGACTGATACTGCTATGCAAGTGATATTGCTAAGTGCTTGATATCGAGAAAATGGTATGATATTCTGGCAAACCATGCGAAATTCCGTATGTTCTTGTAATCCCAGGGTCTGGAGATGTGTGTAGGAAAGCAAGGAAACAAGCAGGTTGGGGCCAGAAGCAGTAACGCTTTTGTGCCGAGGGGAGCCCAACCCGAATTTGTAGAACAGTACAGAGAGTGACTTTGTTCTGCTGAGGATGCTCCGGTCATGCATTTGGAGTGTAGGTCCGCCAGACCTAGCAGGAAATATCCAGTGCAGCGAGGAGTATACCTAGGGTGCATGTGCTTATCCTGTCTGTCTTTGTGGTAAATGACGAGTGTCTGGTGGCGGTTAGCTTTACCAATGATGTAAAAGGGACGATTTTGTATGGAACAGGATACGAATTGTATGTTTGCTACATTGACATGGTACATGGTGATATATTGCTGGTCAGGAGATCGGTTTCAAGCTCTAATATTCAATCTCCTGTCTTCAGTGGCAGAGTAGAGTAATTGAGTAAGAGTCTTTCCGTATCTGAGAATCTGTAGGCCACTTTTCTGGGTTTAGTTGTCAGTGCAATATGGCGAGCTGTACCAAATAGTTTTTGGCCGCTGAACATCTCATCTGCAGGAAAAAAAAAGGTGGACAGTGCTTCCACAATGGCAGCTTTAGTATTTGGCAGGTAAATTCACTAAGAGCCAATCAGAATGCTCCATTCATTCATAAGACATCCTTCGTCCTGGGGGAATAGGAGCCTCTACATAGCAGTGAGAACGTTTGTGTTGCAGAGATGTTTGTTGATAGGTGGAAGTGTAACATGTGATGGACTGCGTGTATTTCGTTGACTCCCACATACATATGGATAAACAATCATCTTAACGAATTGAATTTCGGTCAGAAAGATTTAAGTGTCATTTCTGCCACGTGTTATTCGAGAGTAGGATGGCAGAGAAAGAAGCTGAAAGTGGTTCGATGTCAAGCATTTAAGCGAGAAGAGAATGGTGGTTAATAGGCATAGGTGCAGATGTGACAGAATTACAATGTTATCAGCAATCCTTCGTTATTTCATATCTTCTCTCTGAACTTTGATGCCCTTTCCAATTTCTCTTCGGTTTCCTTCAGTGCTTCCCTAATACGCAGACTGGATGACATAGGGGATACCCAGCAATCTTGTCTGAGTATATTCTCAACTACTGCTTCCGTTTCATGTCCTTTGACTTAAGACTGGAATCACTCAACAGAGGAAAGTCCACTGGACCTGACGGGATACCAATTCGATTCTACACAGAGTACGCGAAAGAACTTGCCCCCCTTCTAACAGCCGTGTACCGCAAGTCTCTAGAGGAACGGAAGGTTCCAAATGATTGGAAAAGAGCACAGGTAGTCCCAGTCTTCAAGAAGGGTCGTCGAGCAGATGCGCAAAACTATAGACCTATATCTCTGACGTCGATCTGTTGTAGAATCTTAGAACATGTTTTTTGCTCGAATATCATGTCGTTTTTGGAAACTCAGAATCTACTATGTAGGAATCAACATGGATTCCGGAAACAGCGATCGTGTGAGACCCAACTCGCTTTATTTGTTCATGAGACCCAGAAAATATTAGATACAGGCTCCCAGGTAGATGCTATTTTTCTTGACTTCCGGAAGGCGTTCGATACAGTTCCGCACTGTCGCCTGATAAACAAAGTAAGAGCCTACGGAATATCAGACCAGCTGTGTGGCTGGATTGAAGAGTTTTTAGCAAACAGAACGCAGCATGTTGTTATCAACGGAGAGACGTCTACAGACGTTAAAGTAACCTCTGGTGTGCCACAGGGGAGTGTTATGGGACCATTGCTTTTCACAATATATATAAATGACCTAGTAGATAGTGTCGGAAGTTCCATGCGGCTTTTCGCGGATGATGCTGTAGTATACAGAGAAGTTGCAGCATTAGAAAATTGTAGCGAAATGCAGGCAGATCTGCAGCGGATAGGCACTTGGTGCAGGGAGTGGCAACTGACCCTTAACATAGACAAATGTAATGTATTGCGAATACATAGAAAGAAGGATCCTTTATTGTATGATTA
The DNA here is from genome assembly GCF_023864275.1 of Schistocerca cancellata. Lineage (NCBI taxonomy): Eukaryota > Metazoa > Arthropoda > Insecta > Orthoptera > Acrididae > Schistocerca > Schistocerca cancellata. The sequence continues at coordinate 812,913,784 of NC_064630.1, forward strand.
TATGATAGCAGAACAAACACTGGTAGCAGTTACTTCTGTAAAATATCTGGGAGTATGCGTGCGGAACGATTTGAAGTGGAATGATCATATAAAATTAATTGTTGGTAAGGCGGGTACCAGGTTGAGATTCATTGGGAGAGTCCTTAGAAAATGTAGTCCATCAACAAAGGAGGTGGCTTACAAAACACTCGTTCGACCTATACTTGAGTATTGCTCATCAGTGTGGGATCCGTACCAGATCGGGTTGACGGAGGAGATAGAGAAGATTCAAAGAAGAGCGGCGCGTTTCGTCACAGGGTTATTTGGTAACCGTGATAGCGTTACGGAGATGTTTAACAAACTCAAGTGGCGGACTCTGCAAGAGAGGCGCTCTGCTTCGCGGTGTAGCTTGCTCGCCAGGTTTCGAGAGGGTGCGTTTCTGGATGAGGTATCGAATATATTGCTTCCCCCTACTTATACCTCCCGAGGAGATCACGAATGTAAAATTAGAGAGATTAGAGCGCGCACAGAGGCTTTCAGACAGTCGTTCTTCCCGCGAACCATACGCGACTGGAACAGGAAAGGGAGGTAATGACAGAGGCACGTAAAGTGCCCTCCGCCACACACCGTTGGGTGGCTTGCGGAGTATAAATGTAGATGTAGATGTAGATGAAGAACTGCTGATAAGCTTTCCTACATGTTGTAGACAAGCTTCCACTCTACTTTATACATGCCACGTCCATAACTGAAAAGAGTGTCTTCCAGACAACACTGAAAAATTTTTCTGTAAGTATAAAAATGCCATAAACATACGTTTTTGAAGTTTATTCTAAGATAAGTCGTAGTGTCACCCGATTCGTGTGTTTGTACACTTCTCGCGAACCCAATCTGATCATTCCCAAGGTCAGCTTCCACCAATTTTTCCAACAGTATTTTGCAAATATGACTACTTCAGCTGATGGTTCAGTAGCAGTCACATCTCTCAGTACCAACTATCTTTGAAATTATTACGTTTCTCCTTGACGTGTGAGTCCATTTTTCCTCACTCAAAAGTCTTGCACACCAGATGGAATACTTCTGCCTTGGATAGCTTTTCCAAGTACCTCAATAACCCGGGGGAATGTAGTCTACTCCATCAGCCTTGTATCAGCTTTGATCTTTCAGCCATCTGTCATGCAATACTCGCAGAATCAGATCTACCGTCTCATCCTCATCTACCTCCTCTTCCATTTCTATAACACTGTCCTCAAATTCATTTCCCTTATATAGTCCCTTTGTATAAGACTTCCAACTTACAGAAATCACTTCTTCAGTCAGTACTATCTTGCGATCTGAGCTCAGTGTATTCACCATATTCAAAGAACATGGAAGCGCACGAACAGGCTTCAGGTGTAAGTAGAGAACCTTAATGGTTGTATCAGAAGATGATGGCAAAGATGGGTCGCCGGTTCACCTCTATGAGCCACGGCTTGAGGTTCTTGTCAATGATGATGTCGTAGCCGTAGCACTCGAAGCAGTGGCGGTCGTTGACCATGACGGGCACTGCCGCCTTGAGCGAGTGCACGATCAGCCACGAGATGTCGTCGAACAGCTTCTGGGTGACGGCTGCGCCGCGAGTGCCCTCCAGGTAGAGGCGCAGGTTCTCCACCCCCCACTTGCCGCCGTGGCCCTCCTTGTACTCCGTCTGCGGGCAAGCGCACATCGGGGCTGGTTGCCGCAATTCGTGACTTTTAATTCACCAACTTAGTTAGCTAGTTTCATGCTCCATAATTTTAACGATTCCTTTACGGAAATGATGTGGAACAAGTCAGTTTACAGGATATGTATACCTGATTAGTGTTAACATTAATGAACAGGTTACCATTTTATGCCAACTCACGCAACTACACTAAAAACAAGTACGAGGGTCACTCCAAAAGAAATGCACACAATTTTTGTAAAAATGCAGTTTTTATTCTGCATGTGTGAAACTTTTACAGTGGGTAGATACATCCTTCCCGCTTGCTTTCAAACTTAGTTCAACCAGTTCCCGTGAATGGCGCCGTCACAGCATGTCTTCAAGATGGCTGCTACATTTGACGTTCGTCAGAAGCAACGTGGTGTCATAGAATTCCTGTGCTGTGAAAACGAGACAGTGGGAAACATCCACAAGAGGTTGAAAAAGGTATATGTAGATGCTGCTGTCGATCGCAGTCGGTGGCCAAGCAGGTTACGTGATGAAAGCGGGCACGGCAATATTGAGGATTGTCCTCGCAGTGGCAGGCCTCGTACTGCACGCGCTCCAGACAAGGTGCAGAGAGTTAACGAATTGCTGACTGCTGACAGACGCATCGCAGTGAACGAATTGTCACGCTACGTTGGGATAGGGGAAGGAAGTCTTTGCAGAATACTGAAAGTGTTGGCGTTAAAAAAGGTTTGTGCCAGGTGGGTTCCCAGGACATTGACAGTAGCTCACAAAGAAACAAGAAAAACGGTATGCAGCGAACTTTTGGAACAGTACGAGTATGATGAAGATGAATTTCTTGGAAGAATTGTGACAGGTGGCTCCATCATTTTTTACCAGAGACGAAGAGGCAATCAATGGATTGGCATCATACAAATTCACATAAGAAAAATAAATTCAAAACCACACCTTCTGCTGGAAAAGTTATGGCTACGGTGTTTTTCGATTCCGAAAGACTCTTGCTTGTGGACATCATGCCAAGTGGAACCACCATAAATTCTGATGCATATGTGACGACAGTGAAGAAACTTCAAGCTCGACTGAGTCGTGTTCGATCACATCGGCAAAATCAGGACGTTTTCCTGTTGCACGACAATGCACGGCCACATGTCAGTCAAAAAACCATGGAAGCGATCACAAAACTCGGATGGACAACACTGAAACACCCGCCTTACAGTCCTGACCTGGCTGCGTGTGACTATCATCTCTTTGGGAAACTGAAAGACTCTCTTCGTGAAACAAAGTTTGAAGATGATGACTCCCTTGTGCACGCTGCCAAACAATGGCTCCAACAGGTTGGTCCATAATTTAACCCTGCGGGTATACAGGCGCTGGTTCCAAGATGGTGTAAGGCAGTTGAGAGGGATGGAAATTATGTGGAGAACTGAAAATATTATTCCTAAAGGATGTATCTACACACTGTAAAACTTTCAAACATGTAGAATAAAAGACGTATTTTTTAAAAAAAAGTCTGCATTTCTTTTGGAGCGACCTTCGTATATTTTTTTTACTGCTGTCAATTTTTAAGTGGAAATTCGTTAATGGAATAGAAAGAGTTGTTCAGGAGATATGATTTTAAATTAGTCCGACATTTTCTGTTATTGGCCAAACGATCAAAACCTTTTATTGCTGCATATTTAACTCCTCTCTGATCCACTGACAACATTAACAACCTCTGTACATAAAAGGCAATGTCCTAAATGACTGGTTGACTTACCATCGCGCAATCCAAACCGCTAATGATAGACACTTGAAATTTGGAGGAGTGGATCTTATACTGTAGGCGTCGTTTAAGAAGGGATTTATTTCTAAATTCTAGGCCCAACGGGGTTGAAATAGGGTATGAAGCGTTTTTTGAAAAAGCCACTATTAAGGCTACTTTGAAGTTAGGCCTACGAAAATCGGTATCTGGTTTCTCGATCAGAAATAAAGAAATACATGTTTCAGCATTTTTGGAAGTTTAATCCCATGAGAGTGAAATAGTGGGTGAAAGCCTTGTTTGAAAACACTTTCTTATTAAAGAACCACTAAAGTATTTTTAAAGCTATGCCTGTGAACATTGATATTTTACTTCTCTATTCCAAATAAAAAGAGACGTATTTCAGTGTTCCTGGAAACTGAATCCATATGGGTGCGAAATACGGTATGAGACTTTTTATGAAAATATTCAATTATGAAAGTATTTTTAATTTTAAATCTATGAAAATTTAAATTTCGCTTCAGCTACAAATACAAAACACGTATTTCCCTGTTTTTTGAAATTCAACTGCTATCGAGGTGAAACGGGCGATGAAAGGTTTATCGAAATATTTCATTGTGCAAACATTTTTGAAGCTAAATCTATGAAAATTTGCATTTGGCTTCTCTGTTGGAAATAAAACATATGCATGCCACTATTTTTGGAAACCCACCCCCTAAGGGAATGTAATAGGATCAGATTGATTCGCTGACTCGTCAACACCCAGCCCAAGCCGCTAAAGATAAAAACTTGAAGTTTGGAAAGGGTGTGTGGATCTTATATCGCTCGAGAAGGGATTGTCCGAAATCCTGCTCTTTAGGAAATGGCGCAATATAGGTTAACACCAAAACTCTCAGCCTCGGTGGGTCACATTCAGATGCTAGTCGAAATGTCTATTGAATGCGAGAAAATGTACTGCCTCAATCGGTTCCATGGTCTATGCAAAGGGCAGTTACAAAACAGCTTAGTTACTACGAAATGTTGCTGGAAGTCTTACTTGTACATTTCACTTACAGTGGTGACTACGCATGTTTGTGCTGGTGATCATTCACTATTGTTATCTTATATTTTGTACAAGAAATGAATCGTTCCACAGCGTTCAAATGACAATGAAATCAGCAGCATCCAATTATGCTTCTTCAACGTACATTCTCTGCCTTCGACATTCATAATTTACGATTTACGTGAACTGGCAAGTGTTAATTAGTGAAGTTCTAATTCTGTTCTTTATATAGCGCTATGGTTAGATAGAATCTCTTTCACCATATTTTATTTGGTCTTTAGAGACGGATCAGTTTAGAATTTTTATTAATTCTTTGACAAGGTGCTTGTCTGGCACTGTTTGCGTGTTATTGCTTTGATACATAAATGGTTAATTAGCATGCAATAATTAAAACGAGTTGAGAAACCACTTGAAACACAGACACATGTGGGGCGATTAACCACTACAAATTCTTCAAACCTAACATAAGTATATTTTACTCGTTTGTCTCAGTCTCTCTGTTTCTAAGTAACTTTCACTTAGTTAACCTCCGTGAACACGGACGCTGACACTTCAGTTAATACCTCAATAGTTTGTGAAGGCTCACTTACTTTTACTCTGTCTTTTATATTTTTATCAACCGTGCAAGTAGGTGGAAAACCTACGTCGAGTCGAAATCTCACCAGTTTAGAAATGGCTTTTTAATATACGAGAAGCGTATGTTTTATTAGGCACACATGTGCATCAGGGCATACCAACTCACTTATGAACTGAGCTTAGACTTCATTCTCCTCCAAACCGTTCTTAACCAATCAGCATTTAAGCTGTCTATAACACCACGCTACTGTGTTGTAGGTTCTCATGTCGATATCCATAATTCATTGGTCATGAAGGTGACTAGCTAAGCTACAACTGCCGAAGCACAAAGTTTCAACATGGAACTGAGGAACACATACAGCGATTTCATCTGTCAATCCTGTCAATCGATGTTGTTACAAAGGTACTCGAAAAGCTTCCAGTCCCTGAAGGTGACTAAAAATGAGAAAAGATCATGCTACATATTCCCAAACATTCTAACATACGATCTGTGTAATGGTGTCATCCTGAGAAATGGCATCGCCGCTTTACATAGAGGTTGTTTTTGAGTGCATGCCGCCTGTACGGATATCGCAACCGCGTCGTCACTCTTCTCATGAAATAAGAGAAACAATTTAAAATTAGGTACATATGGTTTACAACAATAAACATTCACCATCAGTTAATAGTCGGACCTACATGAACACCTGACCGTCGAAACCCAATTCTCGTTCGATGATTTTACAACAATAAACATTCGCCATCAGTGAGTAGTCGGACCTATATGAAACCCCGAAAGTGGAAATCCAGTTCTCGCTCGATGATTCACTTTTATTTTATGTCCTGCTGAAATATCCGGTATGTAGGAATCATAGAAACATCATTTCGCTTGGATTCCTTGCCTTGAGCAAGGGCATTAACGATAAAATTAATGGCAGGTACTGAAACATTTAGCCAAGAAATCTCTTACACGGGAATTCGATCATATTGAACGAGCTCAGGGAGAAAGATCAGGCACTGAAAAGTAAACTGGCTTCATCTATAGCGCTCTGTTATTGTGGAAGATCAAAAAGGAATTACGGAAGACCTTCAAAATAGGAAGAAAAGAAGCGCACAGGATAGTAGGCAACAATCACAAAGCTGGGAATGGAAGCAAACATTGGACGGACGTGGAAGTATCGAATAAAACAGCAGAGAAAGAAGTTCGGTGACTTACATTGCGAGACGTCAGCGTTACTTAGTTTGGAATATGGAGAGAAAATGTTTAACAAAAATAAAAACATGAACAAAAAAAAACAGAAATTGTGTGAAAAAGAACGCTGATAGTCTAGATAAAGAAAGGATACAGAGGCGGAAGCAGAAACATGGATTCACCAGCTCCAGTCAGCTGTACATCTGCATGAATGGACGCTATAATAATTTGCAATGTGCGTTTGGTGTAAAGAAAATTCACAATTTGTGTTTGTATGACAGGAGATAGCATAATCAAAGTAATTGCAAATATGCATCTGAAATATAGGTATGTGTTGAAATGATACAAATGGAAAGTAAAATTATTAAACTGTTTCTGTTGATCATGTAACATCTTTCGCCAAGTTCTTGGAAATATTATTTATCATCGTCTTTATTAGCTCCGTCCGTAACATACCATTTTACAGTAAATAAACAAGTGCTTTACTATCTTTCTAATATTCCTGCAAGACAGTGAGTTAGAACTATGGCGATAATCGACTGGTATGGAGAACACCACCGGCACGCTACTGTCATGATCGCCATGAACGTCATCGCAATCATGAGTCATGGGAACTCCACAGTTCACCGTTCACGAATGAACATAGCAATGCCTCAGACACTCGCCGGAGCTGTGAGTACTGTGTTCCCTGACGTTCCTAGACGCTTATCTTGCTCGGATCACACCTTGATTGCTACTCTGCCTAGGGATTGGCCTCTTGTAGGACTTGAATTTTTTCCTATGTATTCTGTCAGAAAATTGTTACCTAGCCTGCGAAGAGCTCGCAGTTCAACGTTTTGTATAGTCTTTAAACTTAAAAAGCTAGCGCTCTGGACTTGCATAATGGAGGACGACGATTCTAACCCACGTCTGGCCGTCCTGATTTAGGGTTTCCGTGATTTCCCTAAATCACTTTAGAAAGTGCCGGAATGGTTGACTTGATACTGCACGTCCGATTTCCTTCCCCACCCTTCCCAAATCCAAGATTTTGCTCCGTTATAATGACGTCGTTGTCGATGAGACGTTAAACAACAATCTCATCCTCCTCCTATACTTGACAATTTATCATATGCAGATGCCGAACTGTACTTCTACTAGTGCAGCACAATATTTTTTTTTTACTTCTCAAAGATACACGACTATTGTGATTCGGATAGACTGCATAACATATTGATATGTAAATACCTAAAGAGTAAAGAGGGATTTCCGTCATTAGATGTGCTATTTTGTCGAATATAGAAATGGACAGTCGTCGTGTATGTGCATTCCGAGAAATATTTGCACAACTAGAAACTCTGTCATTTCGAATTCGGCTCCACTTTTCACTTGTTGCCCTCAGTTTGACTTACGCAATTTACATGAACTATGTTCCAGACACTGGAAGCAGTGTAATTGAATTGGTGACAAGATACAGAAATCAGTGGTTTAAATATTCTTCCCAAGTTTTGTACGTAAATATGTTTCAAGATGCACTAGAATATTCTCGTAGTTGAAAAGTCTCTGAACATGACAGGCTACGCCATAACTGATGTACCAAGTATAACTTGTTGGAAAAGTAAATAGTGATTGGTTAGTTGGTTGGTTTAAAAAAGGTGGGAGGGAGCAAACTGCTAGGTTATTGGTCCGTAAATGATGACTGTGAATGTATCTAAAGAAATTTCCATTCGATTGGCTTAGTGAAACCATGTCCAAAGGTGTAAATTTCATAACTTCATTTTCTTAAATTTCAGTGCGAAATTGGACACGGCACTGTGACAGTAAGAGCGAGGACATGGGAGAAAGTGAATGGAGCTGTTTAAACATAATAGGAAGTTGTGATTGCCCAGGTAGAATAGGTGTCCTGTCCAACGATTAATCAATCTTAAATTCTCCAATTGCTTAAACATTACGGTATGTATTCCGATGCACTCTAAATTTAACCCTTCATAATTTTTGCTAAGAATATGTAGGTATCGCTTACCTTCTAAATCTACCTATATTTAATTTAGGTTGTATTAACTGTCTCTGGTAAATCAGTTAGCGAAGAAAAATGCTACGTTTAAGAAAAAAGGGAAACAGCTATCACATCATAAAAAGAGGTATGGCTGATACTCACTCCGTGTTTCTGAATGGAGACGTTGGTCAGGTGCACGAACACGTTGTCCATTTCCTGGATGCTGGTGTCGTACTTGACGGTGCAGAAACGACAGAAGCCACGCTTGAACAAATATATTTTCAAAGGACGAAATGACGTCACCAGTACATACAGGCGTAAGTCGAATTTCTTGCCACCAATTAACAGAGGGTTCTGGATATACCTGCAAGGTAGAAAATTTTTCTTGAAGTAATCAGCAATCCGAAGTCCAGGAAGTAAGTACACACACACGACCCAGTCACATTAATGTCATAACCACCTATGTTCACCGCGCGGGATTAGTCGAGTGGTCTATGGCGCTGCAGTCGTGGACTGTGGGGCTGGTCCCGGCGGAGGTTCAAGTCCTTCCTCGGTCATGGGTGTGTGTCTTTGTCCTTAGGATAATTTAGGTTAAGTAGTGTGTAAGCTTAGGAACTGATGCAGTTAAGGCACATAAGATTTCACAAATGGTTCAAATGGCTCTGAGCACTATGGCACTTAACATCTATGGTCATCAGTCCCCTAGAACTTAGAACTACTTAAACCTCACTAACCTAAGGACATCACACACATCCATGCCCGAGGCAGGATTCGAACCTGCGACCGTAGCAGTCGCGCGGCTCCGGACTGAGCGCCTATAACCGCTAGACCACCGCGGCCGGCAAGATTTCACACACATTTTTGAACCACCTATGGTCGACATCAACTTGCAATAATCACTCACAGACGTGGCAGCACTAACAGTGGAGAGTATATAACACATGCCGCGGTGAACCGGAAAACAGTGCAGTCGTTGTGATGAGAAAACGGAGTGAATATCTGACGTCCAAAACAGGATGATCATTGGCTTTCAGGCTAAGGATGGGAGCATTTCCGAAACGGCTAAGTCTGTAAACTGTTTGCCTGCTGGCTTGGTTGATATATACCACGGATGGCAGATCGAGGCTATCCAAAACCTGCTCTGAGGCAACTGTGGTGCGTCACAGGCCGTAGGCGACAGGGGTCAGCGAGGGCTATGGCGATGTGTAGCGGTGAAAAGACGTGCAACGCCCTAATGCACCAAGGGGCTACCAACAGTTGTAACGCCGGAAATGCATATCCTCCTATTTCCATCTATTGTACTATAAATTTGTTTTCCTTATTTTTGTTACCTGAATATATGACGTTTCTGTGTCTTTACATATTGTAATTGTTTTACTATTTGTATATATATACTTATGCATTTATGTCGATGTATAAATGGTTTGTTTCGTAAATATTATTTGTATTTTTACGCTGGGTCTTGCCTAGGGAAAACTGCTATCGAACGATTACATCGATAGGTCGTGTGAAGAATCAAAGTGTAGGATCTTTGGTAGTGTTAACTCTGTCGCGTGGAGCGCGGGCAGAGGGAGTCTGGCTGGGGTAGCGAGTGGAGCAGGTGTGTTGTGTGACGCTCCCGCGAGTTGCCGCGCTTTCGGGGTTTGGCAGCATGTAATTGCGCTCGACTTGCGATGATAGTTCTGACATGGTGTCGTGGACAGGAAACATTAGCTAGCGCACATCAAGAGCCCGTTTCGTCTGGTGACCGTGTCGAGAAGAAGGCGCGCCAACATCCAGCTTCTGCAACAGCGACGGCCGACAATGAGTGACTGTCGCCACCTCCTCGATCGACGGCTTCAAACCTTCAATCAACCAACAAGGAAGACTGGGAGCACGTAAAGTTTTAGAACTGTATGGCAGACCTCAGCTTTTCAAACTGTACCATTTTTGTAACTATAATTACAGCAACTTAGCATGAACATTTGTTGCTCATTGTCCCAATTGTATTACCAAGCAGGGTCCCTTCCTTTTCCGGAATGAACCCGAGTGTCGTTGAAATTCAAAAATCATTCGATTTCACTGCTTTAATTTCAAAGATCAGTTGAAGTATTCATAGCTGGCTACAATATTTAGATTACACAAGCACAAATTATGAGTGCGAGATTTGTTACCATATTTTAGCTTACCTGTGACTACAGCTCAGCTTGGTACGTACTAAATTTTACTATTGTTAATTGTTCAGAATCATTTAATTCAAGTTCAAAGTTAAATCTCTTTTTTCTAAATTGCGTAGATTCAAGTAGCTTTTGAAATGATTGTTGAGGTATTCCAAGACTAACCGAATTTTACTGAATTTCGATGTGCTTCAGAAAGAAAGCTCACCATTAACTTCAGTCACTAAATTAACTTTCGATTTTCCTGTTTTATTAATTCTTTTGCTAAATTAAGTCAGAGTGTAGCGAAATTTATTATTTCTGACAAAATTTCAGTTTTCACACTACACTTGTCAACCTTCAGTTGCCACGCTTCTAGCGCTACTTATATGTGTAATAACCTTTCTTTTTCAGTTACTATAGTAATTGTCCTTAGGACTGGCGACCGTAATTTTCCCCAAATCTCAAATATCTAATTACCGCTAGTTAATTGTTAACGTAACGGCCGCACATTTACTTTCTTTATTAACTTTACCCCTTTTCAAAATAATTTCCACCAGTTTCATTTGCATTTTTCCTTTCATTTAGATGTAACCCTTTCCTCCCTCTTTACCGACAAATTAACTTCGGTGACGACTGATTTTCCCAAATTCCCATTACGTACACGCGGTTTAATTTTTCACTGTCATTAAGGTCGATAAGTGAGGGGGAGGTTACACAGTGTCTCCTCCAACAACAGTTCAGCGAATATTGCTGCATATGGGCCTCCGCAGCCGGCAATTGGTTCATGATCCCATGATGACCGCTGGTCATCGGTGATGAAGACCGAGATTTGGCAGGCCAATAATGCAAACGGACGTACACTCAGTGGCGACAGGTGAATCACACGTTGCACTTCATCAGAAAGGTGGCAATTGGTGGATGTGGCCTTGCAAAAGTCGTTTGAAGGGTGCAGGCGAGAGGAGGAAGAATTGGGATTTGGAAAATGTTTTCGTAAAGATCTCTGGATGACCTCATCATTGTGGAAGGCACAATGGATCAACACAAGTATGCATCTATCCTTGGCGACCATATCCACCCCTATATACAGTTTGTTTTTCCTAGGCACGATTCCATCTGCAAAGTGTCTCGAAGCTCGCAGTGTAAGAACTTGTTTCCAGTAGCCCAGGGTAAGTCTATCATAAGTTTACCTCTGGGCACCGAACTCACCGGATTTAAACCAAATCGAGAAGCTGTGGGACCACCTGGATCGGGCTGTTCGGGCCATGGATTCCTAGCCGAGAAAGCTAGGGCAGCTGGCTACAGCACTGGAGTCGCCATGACCCCACATTCCAGTCTTTACGTTCCAGAACCTCACTGACTATATTCCTGCATGCCTCTGGGCGGTCCGCGCTGCAGAAGATGGTTATTCAGACTTTTGATAGATGGTCACAATAATGTAACTGGACGGTGTACTAGGATAACTCCAACAGCGAAAGAAGACGACTGGGAATGTCGTAAAAAAATTATGCGAAATATGGGAATAACGACTCGGCTGAATACTTGACAAACACCATTAATTCCTTTAAGTAAATTAATTATTGACTACAGTTTGCCTTCTACTAATTATTACATCTGCGAATGACTTTCCTATACACGCGGTCACATTCGGAAGGTTTGTAATAACTCAAAAGTCAGAGACACGTGTGCCATTCGTTTTCCAGGTATCTACGCCTGAAAGCACTTGCCAGAGCTGATCTACTGCAGCCAATGCGTACGCCCCCACACGCGCATGCGAATGTTATGTTAGAATTTACCCTGTGAGGGACCATTATCAGATTGGATTAACAGAAGATGAAAGAGGAAGAAAGAAAGATAGAGAGAGACAGAGAGAGAGAGAGGAGTGGCGGGGGAGTTTGTCAGGGGACCGTTTATCCGGCGCTACAGCAGAGGCATTGTGTTATCATGGAGTGGTTTACTATTAAAATTCCGAAAGAGTGGCTTCCAGGAAGAATCGGACACCATATTGCTTCCTCCCTAATACGTCTCACGAAATCATCACAACGAGAAAATCGAAGGAACGGGATCTAATACAGAGATTTACCTTTCAGGAAAATGAACAAGGACGGGCCGAAAATGCAGTTGGTACGAGAAGTACCCTCCGGCACTCACCGTAAGGTGACTTTCAGAGTGCAGAAGTAGATTCAGATCAAATTACACCACGATAGACCCACTGGAAAGGAAATCAGCCCTTTCAATCGTAGCTTTCGATCCAGCATCTTGGTAGCTTCGTAGGGTATTCAGTTCCTTCCTGTAATCGTATTTAGCGATGCACTGCTTACGACGTTAAGTGCAGAATTGGCAGGATTACTGTTTGGTGTTCTTCTTGTATTTTGCGTCAGTGCTGATTTCTACAGGATTTGATAGGAAAGCGCCTTAGGCTTCTATGTCGTTCGCATATTTCTTACATCACCACAGCCGACCGTAACGAATAGCTTCTGTGAGCTAATGGAGGGTGTGGCGAATAAAAGTGGCCCGGGCGAGTGGATACGACTGGCCACGAATGTATGCGTATAATCACACCCCGTGTCGTGACTGTATGCATATAACCACACACCGTGACGCACACACCACGTGTACGCCTGCTACGTGATCCACACAGGCTCAGAGCTTAGTGCGGGCTGTATCAGCGTCAGTGGAACATTGCAATGGGGACGATAGCACTCAACAGTGGAGCAGCAGGTGTCCGTTGTGGAAGGTTAAACAAAGTCGTGGAAACAGTGTCGTCAGTCATTTACTCAGAAGGTTTAAGGGTGTGAAAGTGCCAGCAATGAGTTCCATGAAACACTTAGTCCGAAAAATGGCGTCAGAGAGGATCTGATTTGAACAAGTCAGAAGTCATCCCGAAACATGCCCGCACGCCAGAAAATGTGGCTGCAGTTCACCAGAAAATGCTTCACAGTCCTACTAAATGAACCCCGCACCTGTCGCAAGTGACCTGCATATCATGTCGACCATGCGAACGAATACTCCACCTGGACCTCCACAAGCATTCGTACCAAGTGTCTGTTGTTCATACATTAAAACGATTAGATGCTCCTCAGCGCCTCAGGTTTTGAGAGTGGCTCTTCACTGAGATAGCAATGTATGGCTCGGACGTGGATCTGTTCATTTTATGTGATGGAGCCTGTTGTCCCTTGAATGGTTACGTCAACTCACAGAAGCACAGGTTCCGGGTAGCGGGGAATCCGCATAACGTCCACGAAACACCATTGTATGATCAGAAGGTGGGGGTTTTGTGTGCAGTGTCTGGACGCCGCATTATTCCCACCAACTACTTTTATCAGACGCTGCCCTTGGCGCGTTTTATTGCCAACATTTAGCAACGCTTTGTGGCAGCATTAACGTTGGAGGAAGAGACCTACAGTTACTTCCTACAGGATCGAGAAACTGCCCATACAGCCGGCCGAACCTGGGAGTACATTTAGACAACCTTCACGCTTGACAGAGACGTTAGAGGACTTCGGTCTGGTGGCAGCCCTAGCTGTCCACATAGGCCACCTCATCTGTCAGTGTGCGATTACTGTGTGTCCTCAAGTCCAAGGCGTTTCGCAATAACTCTCATAGTCTTCAAGAACTACAGCAGAGCATTTCAGGCGAGACTGTAGCAGTTCCAAACAGTCCAGCTTCTATCCGCCTTCAGTAACTTGCTGACCAGGACCCAAGAGTGCTAAGAGATGAATGGTGGTCCCTTCAACATCTGATGTAATCAGATCAGTTCTGCATTTCCATTTCCTCTGCTTTGTTTCCTTGTACCCTGGAACTCTGTTCTCCAGCCCAGTCCTATTGCCCCATCCTGTACTTTGAAATCCTGAAGAGTTCCTCAGACGGGCACTGCTGATCATTCCATGACTGTCGTATCCTGTCTGCTGCCGATTCCGTCCTGAAGATCGAACTATGTCTGACTTGTAACAGTTTTGTGGTTTTACTGCATGTCACAAAATAAAAGGGGTATCGCAGCAGCTTTCGTTTCTCTAAGAGATTGTACTGGTATTGTAGGTGGTCCCTCCGTTTATTTGGGACTTCCTCGAAGGGGACGCCGGGCTACATCTTCATCTAAACAGACATTCTATACACGAACCGCAGTGATGTATAAATCCTTTACCAAATAGATGTACCCCAAGCTACTACACTTGTACAAGGTACTCTAGAAGAAACACTTCAGAAGAACCCTTCAGAACAAAAGCAAATTTCCCTAACTTTAGTGATGTGATCATCACTCAAGGTGTGTGCTAACAAGGGTAGCACGCTTCTTGACCATTTTTGGTATGGGGACTCATAGATGTTTGTAAGGTTACCAGAGATGCACGACGCATTTCTTGGTGGACCACGCAAAGCAGATTGTTGAGCATTTCTTAGATACACCCAAGCTGAATGTAGAAACTCGTGAAAATACGTATAGCCGGTCTCTGAATATTCTATATGACTGCCCCTAGCGCAGCTTGGTGCTCTTCCAAGACACTAGAGGATCAATAGAATGAGTATTTGTAATGGTAGTGCTTACTATGAGTTCATGCTAACATCTCACAGCAAGTTACTGCCAGCTGATAATGCTACTGAAACTCCATTGTAACTGCAAAAAGGACTCGCATTTAGTAAATAGTGAAATGTAGAAAACTTTATCGTCATTTTCTTTAGTTTCCATGCTGAGTTTAACTATTTCATCACTTCTGTTATTTGTGAATGATTGCTGCTATATCACACGGAAATCACAATGCGTTCCGTAATGTTAAATTTGTATAAGGCAGAGGGAAGTGAGTGATGTGGCAAGTCTTTTGGCGCGTGGCGTGGCACAAAGCATACGTCTAGCCCCCAACTTCACGTGGAACCAACACCGTCTTCCGGAACAACGCCTGCGATACTGACGCGACGTCACTGTATGATATGGCTCCACGTCACTGCCAGACGAATGCGGCGTGCTCCACTTCCGCCACGCGACACGATTGTGCCAGTTGACAGTGTACGAAAATTTCTGCTTTCGTTGGGAGATTGCCTGAGTATCGAGGAAAATGAGATACAATCCTGAGTACCTTATTCATTTTGTTGATCGTATGTAGAAATTTGTATGTGTTTATGATCACATCACCCCTGCACTCAGCCTCGTGATGCATATGAGGAGCTACTCGACCAAATAGTAGCGGCTTCGGTCAAGAATACCATCATAACGACCGGGAGAGCGGTGTGCTGACCCCACGCCCCTCCTATCCGCATCCTCCACCGAGGATGACACGGCGGTCGGATGGTCCCGGTTGGCCACTCGTGGCCTGAAGACGGAGTGCTTTTTTTTTTGTGATCACAGTAGTGCTGTATCCAACAACTACAACGCTCAGATAAGTCGGGGGAAAGGATTGCAAGTGAAACATCATTGACAGGTACAGGAATTGAAAATCATGTAATTTAGTTGTACAAGAGAAGGAAAATGTAAAACTAAACAGAAATACGTTAGATACTTTTTCATAAAAATTAGCCTTCCGTTAGTTCAACTGCTTCGGTGGATGTAATGTGATATCAGATCCTATCGGTATGTAACTACATACATACTTTTTTCTGCCAAAATAATTCTCCACATGGGCTAAGAAAGAAATTACAGAGCCCTTTTCTCAACTTTATAGCAATATTTTTAGATTTCTGTTTATTTTGTGAGTACTGGCATGAGTTCTCTACTACTTTGTGGTGAGTGGCCTACATTACCCTGACACATGACGTAGAGTATCCTCGGTCATGCGTTGACATAAGGCCACGTAACAAAAGAGTAGCGTGAACTATACATAGATTTTATACATGTCACAGTTTACTGATATTTACAAACCCTATCTTCGACATCAACATATCAAAGGAACATTCTATATACTTTCTTCCTCTAGGTACTTCCTAAGTAAAAATGCGCTTTTCATCAATTGTCTGTGCAAGAGAATATGATCTCACTATGTGCTTTGTTAAAGGAAAAGCTTCATTCACAGCAAAATACTGTGGAAATGTTCAGTCTTCTTCCGGGAATAACGTATGTGCCGAAAACAACAGTGCGCCCCCATCCAATGCTTTCCCGGACCAACTTTCTTTTGTACTCTCTCAACATTGTTGGGGCTATATTCCACGACGTCAACTGATAAAAATAATCTATCTACGTATGAAACAGCTAAGAAGATCGCTGTTTCTAATTGGAAAATGTTTAAACAAAGTTAGCAGGAGCTTGGATTCTGATGTGCTTTCCGTCAAAGCTACTAATAGTGTTCGATAGACTAGATAATTCATAGTAACTGTCAGCTTTTCTCTTCGAGATTACAACGGATGGTGTTGGTAAATGTTCCTTTATTGCCTTTGACGCTACAGCCACATTTATCTGAATAGTAGAGTATCCTGGGAAAAAATAAAAGTAATGACGGACCGATATTCAAATTTTTAAACACCTTGAAGCTCCACTTTCGTTCACATTGGTATACCGGTAACAATACCTTTTAGACTTTTGTTGATTAATATTAACAAATTTGAATGAAACCACAACTTATTCATCGCCCGAAGAAGGTATAGTGGTACGTTACTAATGCTGAATCAATTGAATTTTCTCCGAGTCACAAAATATGCCACGTATGTACATGGCACAACAAGCGTCATGTCATTTGTCACGCGTTCTGCCTTGTGGTTACTACTCATATTATTCGGCCAGTGATACACGCTAAGACACTAAAATGTTCCCAGCATAACCGATTTTGACAAAGAGCATTAGAACTAATTTCGCCGAAAGGCCATGCTTGTTATATCTCGACGTTGAGGATCGTATGTAATCTGTGACAAGGCTTTGGATATCCACGGCTGTAGCAAGAACAGGGACATCATGGACTCTCTAAAGCAAAATATATGGCTGATGTGGGGATAACTGACACTGGAGATTAATTCTGTGGAAAAGAGCAAATGTTGAAAAGCACATATGTCGGTACAATTCAACCATCTGCATCCCACTACAGACAGTCAGAAAGCTTGTTCGTAAGTAGTGAAGAATTGATAATTCTTAATTAGAGATAACATGGAAATATTGCGATAAGACGTTGAAAACATTAAAATGAATTCTGCGTTAATATGTATCCCGCGTATGTTGTGGTCGTGGTAGCATTAGCCGGCTAATAAGAGAATACACGAAGACGTAGGTCCAAATATGAGGAATAATTTTGTGACAATATGCGCCTAGAGCACGGCTTGGCTTGGAAGAGTATCATGGAGTGTGAGAAAATCAGAAAAGAAACAAGCGAACGAACATGTAGTGTTACAGGAGAATGTTGAAAATTAAGTAGACTAGTAAGGCAAGAAATAAGGACATTCTCTGCATAATTGGCAAACGAAAGGAATGTATAAAAAATGCTAAATGTAAGGGGAGGATGATACGACCTGTGTTAAGAGCTTTCCATGATATTATAAGGAGCTGTAGAGACAAGAACTGTAAGGCTGTACAGACAGTGGATTACATCCATCACATAACCGAGGACGTTGGGTGTAAAGAAAATGCAGGAGCAAGATCTGCAACGCACCAGTTATGAAAAATAAAATAAAATAAAACAAAAAAAGAGACAGTTACTTCCTGCTCTGTGTATGACAGACGGATGTACTCGGGCTAGTTATAAGATGGTTATGCTATGAAGGGTTTTCACCTAGGCCTTCTAGCTACCAGTGGCTCAACAGATGGTATGGTGGAAGTTTATGAACATACGAAGTTAACCACGTACTTGATCAGTGCAGCAGGTGAACCAGTACCTGGCACCATGGCTGATATTTTCCTTCTACGACCTGATGCTTCCAACAGAAGATTCTTCCATTATGTATGACCTTAATTGAGTTACACCGGTTTGAGGAGGATATTAAATACTTTCAGCTGATGCGCTGGCCCCCAAAAGCACCCTATGAAAAACAGATAAGGATGCCGATATGCACGGTCTCAGAGAACACTAACAGGTTTTGTAGACCCCATGCCGCCAAACACTAGTTTTAAGAGTAAAAGGGGTTAAAATAATTTTTATTATACGGTTGTTCTTTATCTGATTACGCCAGTCTTTCTCTATGAACACTAATTATGATCGAGAGTATTCAGATAAAAGACTGCTCTCTTTCTGACGTACGTGTTAGGTATTTCGGAAACTTTTACTTAACCCTAAAGTCTTTCTACCAGTGGATAAACATCGCAGTGCTTCAAGCATCACCCGTAAAAAAATTTTGATGCGAGTAGTAAAAACACTGTATCTGAATCAGGAGAAGGAAATGTAACCATTATTTCGTCTAACAATCCTCAATTTGTCAGGAAACGCAACTGACATGAAAAAGAAATATTGCTATTTGCCGTTCAGTATAGTTGCAGCACAGGAAAGAACCACTAAGTTAAATTGCTAACAACTCAAGAAGTACGTCTAAACACATTTATGACACTTTCACTGCGACTGGTAGTGGTACTGTCGGTGAATAGAGCGTGTACACTTGCTTGCGTTTAAACAATTTGTTTTAAGTAGGAGGGAAAATACAGGGTGTTTCAAAATGAATGTACAGATATTAAGGCTTTGTAGTATTTCTTACATTCAGATTATAATTACAGATAATACATCAAATGAAAGAGCTACTCTAACAGTTTTTATTACAAGTGTTCAAAGTGAGCACCACTCTTTCACGCATCGAGTCAATAGACAAGTTCTTCCCAAACCTTGATCAAAGTGTCTGGAGTAACTGTTCCGACAGTGCTGTTTCTAAAGTCAGGTAGATCATAAGGTATCGGTGGCACATGCACATGATGTTTTAGGAACCCCCGAAGGTTAAAACCGCATAGCGTCAGATCGTGCATTACCGTGGTCATGCAAAACAAGCTCGGTCATACTGCGCCTTTGCGGCCAGTCCAGCGGTCGGATACAACGTCCGACTAACCAATTGCTTGCTGACTTATGCCAGTGAGAATACGCTCTATCCTGCAGCCAAGTAAAGTTGTGTGGTTCAGCTTCTTGCAATCGAGGAAAGAGCCATAGCTCTAGTGCACTATGATAAGAAACACCAACAACAGTTGCTTCAACGAAAATGAAAGACTCATAAATTTTCCTCCGGAATATGGCATTAATTAAATCTATGTAGTGTAGTTTGTTTGCTACTGTACCATCTCGTGGGGATTTTCTGACCCCCAGACATACGCACATCATGTGTGTACACATTTCCACTAATGGTGAAATGTTTTTTATCACTGAAGATCACACGATCCTGAAAATCGTCATTGCAAAATTTGCAAATAATGTGTGTAGGATTTAGAGCTTGTAACAGCTGCAAACGATAAGGACGTAGATGTTTGTGTCTCTTTAGACGTCTCAACACAGACTGACCTTCTGAGCTGATTTCTTGGGTTACGCGTGATACAATCACTCATTCAACACGTTCTTCAGTCACTCTTGGTCGTTACATACTCAGTCCTTTGCGCACAGGTATGCAAAGTAAGGTGTTTGAGTTACTCTTTCATTTGATGTGTTAGTTATTATTGTAAGTTGAATGTAATAAATGCTACAAAGCCTCAAAATCCGTATACTCATTTTGAAACACTCTATACCTACCTGTTGCAGTCTGAAATGAATAGTAACAGACTGTGTCCATCTGTATGCTCGGGGATGCAGGCAAATAAAGGGATTTTTGGTGATCTTGGACCGAACAAAATGTATCTCACTACTAAAATTCGAGTTTCCTTCAGTTAATTTCAAATAAGACGTATATAAAATTTATGTTGCATCCGGCATTTCATACACACTTATATAAACGCGGTATCATTCACCGGGATAAAAGAGAGGTTGTCTACTTCTCTCAAGCTTACTTCCCGTCACGTCACTCCATCTGAAAGTTACCGCTGTCCCAGAAAAAAACAGAAGAACTCTTAACTTGCTCACACGAGAATGTGACATCACGACTGCAGAATCCACATGTGCTCCTACTTTTGCCAGAAATTCTTGAATAACATTTGCTCTAAATTACTTTTACATACAAAAAAGTAAATATTGTAGTAGATAAATACGGCAGCGAGTGAAACGGCCTATTAAAATGTAGAGTGCTATTGCATTTGCTGTAAAAGAAAAGAAAGTTGCGTCTCTATCTCAGTGATAATGACTTGGAATTTGACACTAGGCTGCCTAATTGCCTTACAACGTAGTAGTGGGTGTTTGATTCAAAATATACATTAACAAAGCCATTGCCATGTGAATGCCAATGTCCTCAGTGTTAGTATAAGTGTGCATTTACTGCATTCTCGCAGCCGAATGAGAACAAGGCAAGTGTTTCCCCAAAGGAGTATTTTGAAAGGACTGATATCCACGTACCTGGAAATGACGTATGACTCTCTCGACCACGGTCCCATGAGCGCCTTTGTGTCTCTGGTCCACTTGGTGACTTTCGACAGCCGATTGATGAGGAAGATTCCTGCACCTTGAGACTTTCCACACGGTTTCATTATCCACGTCTTGTGAGGACCGGTGCGGTATTCTTCCAGAAATATGTTGTAGTCTGCGTCAGTGGAACAACATCAAATGGTCAGCTGGCTACGGTGAACGAAGAAAAAGTGGTCACAAGAAATTAAAATTGCTTACTGTATTACTGATTCTTTCCTTTATAATGAGGTTCTTAATCCATCTTTGGAAGAGCTATTCCCTTTGACTAAGAACCAGTGCATAGCTTCAAAAAGAACCCCAGAAATACAACTAACTACATTAAATAGTTGCGTCTACCGCTTCTGAAAATACTTCCTCTTAGAAGTTCTTTTTAAGCCTAGTAACTATTGTTCATTATTGAACCTCGTATGGCACTGTTCTTTCGCTAGTTACAAGGAAATTCTTAAGGATATTTCCTTGTCACCGTTGTATCTTCTGGTAATATCTCGTTCATTTATTTCGCTCATACCTACCTTGGAAATTGTTGTACAAACACAGCGCGAGAATTTAAGTATCATGACCTGCAGCATTGTCAGTGACTCCTGCCATGTATGGCTTCGCCGATCTTTATTCATAGCTTACCATATGATGTAACTAAGCACGCTGAGTAAACAAAGTGTCTTTTCAAGGCTGTTTACTGCAACCATTTCGTGGGCTAAAAGACTGAAAAGTCAATAAAGACAAATAACATTAATTTTTTCCTATTTGCGTTGTATATCATCCGATAAAATACATAGCACAAATGAATAGCAAATGAGGAAATGAATTATTGTTCACTGCGCAGTCAAAAGCTAAAAGCCAGAAAGTATTTCTTCGTTACTCTAGTTCCAGGAGTAACTTCTCTGACATGACCACCACAAATGCTGAGCTACATTCAGTTGATGAATATTGAGTACGATTTCTTCGTGGGACAGCTATCGTCGCGGTTTCATTCCTCAGTCATTTAGACCAAACTTATCTTTTCAGTTTCGACGTGAACAGAATAAACCGCTTTCCATTTCAGTAATTACGCTTTATACTGCCTTCGGAAAATTATCTTAGAGACCTGCTCCCCGGTGTTATGTTAGTATGCTGAGAGCAGCAGCCCGCCATACTTTTGTGGCCTATGATAGTTTTCAACTGTCAAAATTGATCGTTGTGTTGTCTCGACTGACGGCAGACTCTGGACGCCACATGCTGAATAAATCGTCACCTTCTGCGGACTGTAATAACGTGTGGACATGGGGTTGCCAAGTTTCCGGCTTTACGTGGAATTGTCTGTTATTAACAGTCCTGTCTGTCGAAATATATACAAGCCCGGGCTGTTCGGCTTACGTTAGGTTTTTTAGAAACGAAATAAAGAACGCGCAGCTAAGGCCCAATGCAAGCTTATAAGATAAGCGCGAGGAGTAAGTATAAGGACGAATCAGGAGATACAACGTAACGGTATATAGATATATCAACTACTGCCACTCTAGTAAAAACAAAGTTGGATGACAATAAGCTTTTAATCAGCGTCAAGATTTCACGAAATTCATCGAACAAAACAGATGGCTCTACCTTTAAAAAGTTTTTCGTTCATGAAAAGTGGACACCTTATTTCAAATCGCATAATAATGAACAATTTTATACTGAATCACTTCAGTATTACTTTGCCAAATATTTCCTTACTGTTCTGGGCCACAATGTCAACGTCAAAAGGGTGTTATCTCTCGTAAACTCTCAGTGGAAAAAGGAACGCTATAAACTGCAAAACATTCACGAATATGATGTTCTTTTGTAATTTAAAATTATCCTTTCAAGAGTTGCACGAAATGATTTCCAAAAAAATTACGTTCTTGGTAAAGTGGATTTTCAAATAGGAAATAGTAGTACTTAATCACAAATTATTGCTATTTTTTAATAATTTAATTGAAATGATCAAAGTTAACAAATATCTTTAGCCTTTCCGTCTCAGAAAAACAGATAATTGTTTATTTAGCGTAATGACGAACTTCTTAACTTTTACATAAGATTATCTCAAGAGGAGTACAGCAGGTAAAGAAACTGACCACATAGTTCCTGTCAAAATGGTGAAGTTGTAAACCTGTTTAACGATTTCATTTTTTTTTTAGTTTCTTAGCCTTGACCTCGTAAAAACTGACTGTAATTGATCATTAATAGACGATTGGAAATACCCAACTGACTATTTCAATTTAAAATTGGTAGCCCGGATTTTGCGGCAAAATGTCCGGCTAAATACAACGCCGATTCTGCTTTTCTGTTTCTGGACCTGGCAACCCTCTATGTGAACAGCAGAGTGTTGCGTGAGAGTACAGCGTTTAAAGTGATCGAGAATGACCAGACAGGATTTATTGTTTAAAATAAATACTGATATGAGTTTCACTACAGGTCAGCGACAGTCATAAGAGATAACTGTTCTGCAGAACTGATCACTTTTCTACCCTTATAACGAAGTCGGGTGTCGCACTCATTTGTTTCCATGATGTTCTATAAAAGTAATGTGTTGTGAAGAGTACTAGAGGGATTACTATTTCTGATATCAAAATAAATATAATAAAAAGCTTATTGTCGATGAATCAACATTTTTCTCTGTGAATGTTTGTGATCCTTTGCTTCAAACGTATTTGTGCTGTGTTAAATACTTTTGTTCGGAAAAAATTTTGTAGTACAAATTTCCCTTTCTAACCTACAGGAGTGAGATAACTCATGGTATACGTACATTTCTTCAGGAAAAATTACGGTCGTCTGTTGAAAGAGAGCACAACCACATCGTTTTCTCTCACTCAGGACCCCCCTTATAACGACCAGCACTTCAGAAAGGCATGAACACAGAGCACAAGTAAGAGCCAGCGTTCGATGTGTCAGGAGTGAAATAAATGTAACAAACTTCCCGTTTACGTTATCCGATGTACATAACAACTTTTCTTTCTACGAAACGAAATTAGCAACTCTGAAATCTGTGGTATTTCACTGCTCCAGTGTAAATATGGTTCAAATGGCCCTGAGCAGTATGGGACTTGATTTCTGAGGTCATCTGTTCCCTAGAACTTAGAACTACTTAAACATAACTAACCTAAGGACATCACACACATCCATGCCCGAGGCAGGATTCGAACGTGCGATCGTAGCGGTCGCGCGGTTCCAGTCTGAATCACCTAGAACCGCTCGGTCACTCCGGCCGCCCCAATGTAAATACCCAGAGATAAGAGGGGGATTAGAATTCAATGTCCCTTTGTTGATGAGGACATTGCAAATGAAGTTCAGTCTGGATACGGATGAGGTGGGTAGAAGAAACTGAGCGAGTCCTTTATGACACAACCACACTTGTGTTGAGGGAACATCTAAAGCATAAAACAGCGTGGCTTCGAGGGAACTGAATTTTGGCAAACCATCGAGAAATGGACTATTATCAACTTCTGCTACTTCCTTTGAGAATTCGATGCTAAGATGCATCGAATTAGACTACTACGAAGTGTGTTCATTAAGTACAGTGACACTTCTTTTTACTCGGGCACTTTTGGTTAAAATAAATATTAATATTGTTTGCGACCTCTTTAGACGTTCCTGCGTCATCTCATGTTTACAGTAACGCCCGGTAGATGGCTACTTCCTTTGAGAATTCGATGCTAAGATGCATCGAATTAGACTACTACGAAGTGTGTTCATTAAGTACAGTGACACTTCTTTTTACTCGGGCACTTTTGGTTAAAATAAATATTAATATTGTTTGCGACCTCTTTAGACGTTCCTGCGTCATCTCATGTTTACAGTAACGCCCGGTAGATGGCTGCGCTGTAACCAGTTTTTGAAATGACGCGTACAAATGAGATATTTCTAAGAGCGAAGACCAGTTAACGAGTTTCTTTTGGCGAAAATGCAGACTATTGCAAATATCCAGAGGTGTTTGCAGAATATCTACAGACCCAGGTATGTGGATAAAACCAGCGTAAATCGCTGAGAGAAGCATCTGTCGTCAACAGGAAGATGATAAGGAAATCTGGGCTCCGAAGGGCAGGCCGGTCGAACAGAGCTGTGATGCCTGCAGTCTGGCAACGTGCAGATACTATTATTCGGGGTGATCGACGGATAATAATCGGGCAACTCATTGCTCAACCTGACCTCTCTGGTAGTGGTGCTGACACATTGTCTACCAGTTGGTGTATTCAAAGATTCGTTCCCGATGGATTCCTCGAAGACTAGCTGGAGACCATATACATGAAATAAGGAACATCTGTGCCGATTTTTTTCTTCTCATAATGCTGATGATGACGACTTCTTGTAAAACATTGCGACAGTCGATTAAACAGCAACTGGCCGCTTTGAGCCTGGGGAAAAAGAAACGGAAATCTATGGAGTGGTGCTACAAAACCTCTCCTTCAAAACAAAAATTGAAAACAGTTCCGCCTAGTTTCTAAGGCCATGGCTACAATTTTCTGGGTCTCTGACCGTGCTATTTCGTTCGATACCTAACGACCAACTCGGTGTACTGTGAGACTTTTACGAAACTGAAGGAAAGTTTAAAGCATGCTCGTGGCTTAAAAATAAAAACATAATTTTCCTTCTCCACAACAACGAAAGGCCACAAACTAATCTGCGCAGATATCGGACCTTCAGACTTGCGTCTCTCTGGTCCACTGGAGGATCAACTCCGCGGCGGGAAGCATTGAAGCAATGATCGGGAAGTTACTGATGCAACAGAACATGGGCGAGATGCAGTCAGTACATCGCCAGTATGACGGCATACAGTCTCTCATATCAAGATGCTGGAAGGCCACAGAAGTGTATAGCGATTACGTTGAAAAATAGAGTTTTATAGGCAAGGAATATGGGAACAGTAAAGTGCATTTAAATCATGAACAAAACCATAAGAAAAAAGTGTTGCTTTAGTTACTGGACGATCCTCGTAAATAAAATTACTACTCTGTATGATTGCGGACTTAGCCACTGTCCTGCAACTGTCGGTCGAGTGCCCGGAAGTAAAAGAATTTCGTTCAGAGGGTTTCAGAGCGTCTGCTTTAATAACTGCGTTGGCTCCAGCTGCGACGTTAAGTGTGAACTCTGTGCGATGTGCCTTACCTTAATGTGCCCCACTTGTAGCCTTATACACACAGAGGAGCCAGATGGGACCGTGTGGGCGGGCCGGCTTACCTGCGGGCAGGACGAATGTGACGGGCACGAAGTCGAGGTGCTTGTAACGGCGCGTGAAGGGGCAGCGCTCCCCCAGCGGGTTCTGCTGGCGCTCCAGCTCCTTGCAGTAACGCTTGATGTTGCGCACCAGAAGGTCTTTCCGCGTCAGCTCCGGGTGGTTCGGGAAGTGGTTGATCATCCTAAGTGGGTACACAACCACGAAATAACAAACTTGTCACTGAGCGTGTGGCAGGTTCTGCTGTGTTGAAGGTACAAATACAGCGTGTCCTTCTAAAACTCCCAGCTCACCACCCATCTTAATGACGGTTCATATAGTAAAAAAGAACTCTTAGAAATTTACGGGAATGTTATCTGAAAAACTAGACTATATGAAATAACCTAAATTTATTCATGTTATATAGGTGTGTTTGAGGTGCGTAACAGTCTTAAATAATAAACAACATACTTCGCTTAGTCAGTCAGGTTTAATGGCAGTCACTGCTTTGGCACGACGTGTTTCGCCAGCATGCTGTCATTATCAGACGCCCACTTATTAACTATATATCTCTTTACATGATTACGTTCGCAACGAAACGAAGTTTCAACTGTCGCATTCACTACCCAGCCTGACATGCCAAAATACACTACTGGCGATTAAAATTGCTACACCAAGAAGAAATGCAGATGATAAACTTGTATTCATTTGACAAATACATTATACTAGAAGTGACATATGATTACATTTTCACGCAATTTGGGTGCATAGATCCTGAGCAATCAGTACCCAGAACAACCACCTCTGGCCGTAATAACGGCCTTTATACGCCTGGGCATTGAGTGAAACAGAGCTTGGATGGCATGTACAGGTACAGCCGCCAATGCAGCTTCAACACGATACCACAGTAGATCAAGAGCAGTTCAAAAATGGTTCAAAGGGCTCTGAGCACTATGGGACTTAACTTGTAAGGCCATCAGTCCCGAAGAACTTAGAACTACTTAAACCTAAATGACCTAAGGACATAATACACATCCATGCCCGGGGCAGGATTCGAATCTGCGACCGTAGCGGTCGCGCAGTTCCAGACTGTAGCGCCTAGAACCGCTCGGCATCAAGACTTGTGACTGGCGTATAGTGACGAGCCAGTTGCTCGGCCACCATTGACCAGATGTTTTCAATTGGTGAGAGGTCTGGAGAATGTGCTGGCCAGGGCAGCAGTCGAACATTTTCTGTATCCAGAAAGGACCGTACAGGACCAGCAACACGCGGTCGTGCATTATCCTGCTGAAATGTAGGGTTTCGCGGGGATCGAATGAAGGGTAGAGCCAGAGGTCGTAACACATCTGAAATGTAAAGTCCACTGTTCAAAGTGCCGTCAATGTGAACAAGAGGTGACCGAGACATGTAACCAATGCCACCCCATACCATCACGTCGGGTGATACGCCAGTATGGCGATGACGAATACACGCTTCCAATGTGCGCTCCCCGCGATGTCGCCAAACACGGATGCGGCCATCATGATGCTGTAAACAGAACCTGGATTCATCCGAAGAAATGACGTTTTTCAATTCGTGCACCCAGGCTCGTAGTTGAGTACACCATCGCAGGCGCTCCTGTCTGTGATGCAGCATCAAGGGTAACCGCAGCCATGATCTCCTAGCTGATAGTCCATGCTGCTGCAAACGTCGTCGAACTGTTCGTGCAGAGGATTGTTGTCTTGTAAGCGTCCCCATCTGTTGACTCAGGGATCGAGACGTGGCTGCACGATCCGTTACACCCAAGCTGGTAATATGCCTGTCATCTATACTGCTAGTGATACGAGGCCGTTGGCATCCAGCACGGCGTTCCGTGTTACCCTCCTGAACCCACCGATTCCGTATTCTGCTAACTGTCATTGGATCTCGACCGATGCGAGCAGCAATGTTGCGATACGATAAACCCCAATCGCGATAGGCTACAATCCGACCTTTATCAAAGTCGGAAACGTGATGGTACGCATTTCTGCTGCTTACACGAGGTATCACAACAACGCTTCACCAGGCAACGCCGGTCAACTGCTGTTTGCGTATGAGAAATCGGTTGGAAACTTTCCTCATGTCAGAACGTTTTAAGTGTCGCCATCGGCGCCACCTGGTGTGAATGCTCTGAAAAGCTAATCATAGCACCATCACTGCATCTTCTTCCTGTCTGTTAAATGTCGCGTCTGTAGCACGTCATCTTCCTTGTGTAGCTATTTTAATGGCCAGAACTGTAAAAATGTGTGGTGTCACCGGCAGACACCACACTTGCTAGGTGGTAGCCTTTAAATCGGCCACGGTCCGTTAGTATACGTCGGACCCGCGTGTCGCCACTATCAGTCATTGCTGACCGAGCGCCGCCATACGCAGGTCTAGAAAGACTTCCTAGCACTCGCCGCAGTTGTACAACCGACTTTGCTAGCGATGGTTCACTGACAAAATACTCTCTCATTTGCCGATAGGCAGCTACGTCATCTGCTACGACCTAGCAAGGCGCCATTACCAGTTACTATTGAGATTATGAATAATGTACCGTCAAAAGCGATGCTCACCATTTATGGATTAAAGTTAAGTATTCCACCAGCTACGTCAGTTTTTTCTAAAGTCTAATTTCCTTGTCCTGTTCCAGACCTCAAGCCGGCCTGTGTGAGCTAAAACACGTGCCTTTCGGCTTCCTCTAGTAAACCGGTGTTGGCTCTCCTGCCAATGCACAACAAACTGAAGTAGTGCACATTGAAGTACGGCGTCGATTTTGACCTGGTGATGGCATTTTCCAACCGGGGGATGGTAACTGTACTAATAGTGGTTACAACGTCCTCCGCCAACGTATAGCGTAGTGTCACACCTACCAGAGCGCCATCCATGACTATCCTTTAAGTGTGAATTCTCACAGCCAAAAGGCTCAGTGTGGAGCAAAC
Organism: Schistocerca cancellata; assembly: GCF_023864275.1. Classification (NCBI taxonomy): domain Eukaryota; kingdom Metazoa; phylum Arthropoda; class Insecta; order Orthoptera; family Acrididae; genus Schistocerca; species Schistocerca cancellata. Next base: position 812,942,587 of record NC_064630.1, read on the forward strand.
GTGTGAAGCAAGCAGGCAACCATGTCACGGAGATGCAATCGTGCTTCCTACAGCCAAATGAATGAGTTTGAAAAGGATCAGACTGTGGCCTTCCAATTGGCGGGATGGTCCTTCGGGAGAATTGCCACACAATTTGGACACGCTGCATCCACTGTGCAACGATGCTGGTATCAATGGTCACGTGACCTTTCTCACACCGTAGAGGAGGTTCTGGGCGTTCACGCAGCACAGACTCCCGCCTGGATCTTTGTATTGTAAGGGCAGCACTGGCAGATCAGCTCGTACAGCTACCGCAGCACAGATCACATGGCTTGTGAGCCCACACGTCTCAACACGAACTGTTCTGAGCCGGTCATCAGCAGTAGGTCGACGGCCACGCCCACCTCCAGCTCGTCTTCCACTCAGGCGACAGCCTAGACGCGCACGGCTAGACTTGTGCCGTCAGAGTATCACATGTAAGATGGAATGGCGCGCCGTGGTCTTCAGCGACGAAAACAGATCCTGCCTGCACGCATGTGGTGGTCATTTGGGCGTACGACGTAGATCTGGTGTACGCTGTTTCGTACAGTGCATTCATGGAAGACACACTGGCCCCATCCCAGGACTTGGTGCGGGTATTGGGTGCGATAAGCTGAAACTCTCGCACACATTTGATATTTCTGGAAGAGACTTCAAAAAGCTCTCGGTAACCGCAGAATGTTATTGACCCGTTCTTTTGTCGTTATTGCAGTATGAAGGAGATGTGTCGTTCCCACGCGATAATGCACGTCCACACACTCCTCGAGAAACTCAACGTGCTCATCAAGGTGTGCAGCAACTTCTCCGGCCAACCAGATCCCTGTACTTCTCTCCAGTCGGGCATGTGTGGGATATGATGGGACGAGAAGTGGCTAGTGCGACTTGTCAAGCAACAACACTTACAAAACTATGCCAACAGGTCGAGCAGGAGTGGCAGAACGTATGTCAGGACAGTATTCGCCACCTGTATGATCGACTGAATGCCGGAGACAGCGACTGCATTGCCGCCTCTGCACTGCCGCACGTGGTGGTTACAGCACGTGCTAATATGGGTGTTTCACGAAGGGTCGATGCCTGGTACCTCAGAGCAGCTTGCGCTCTTGATTTTCAAACGTAATCATTTCATTTACTCAGTATGCACTGTTCCAACAATAAATCATGGAAAGGTTGTACTATTTTTACTGGCTCTGTAATTAAGGCGATGATGGCCAATGATCTCTTCAGTGCAGATGCACACTAAGCTCTAAATCTTATGGGAATCGGCGAGATGCCATGAGTTATGAGGCTACCTCAGTAGTGTGCGGCGTAAGTTGAGAGTTTGGATCTGACAGGGGGCGCGGATGTAGCTACCACTGCGTCCGGATGGTGTAGAGATGCCATGAGTTATGAGGCTACCTCAGTAGTGTGCGGCGTAAGTTGAGAATTTGGATCTGACAGGGGGCGCGGTTGTAGCTACCACTGCGTCTGGATGGTGTAGAGATGCCATGAGTTATGAGGCTACCTCAGTAGTGTACGGCGTAAGTTGAGAATTTGGAACTGACAGGGGGCACGGTTGTAGCTACCACTGCGTCCGTATGGTTTAGAGATGCCATGAGTTATGAGGATACCTCAGTAGTGTACAGCGTAAGTTGAGAACTTGGATCTGACAGGGGTCGCGGTTGTAGCTACCACTGCGTCCGGATGGTGTAGAGATGCCATGAGTTATGAGGATACCTCAGTAGCGTGCGGCGTAAGTTGAGAATTTGGATCTGACAGGGGGCGCGGTTGTAGCTACCACTGCGTCCGGATGGTGTAGAGATGCCATGAGTTATGAGGCTACCTCAGTAGTGTGCGGCATAAGTTGAGAATTTGGATCTGACAGGGGGCGCGGTTGTAGCTACCACTGCGTCCGGATGGTGTAGAGATGCCATGAGTTATGAGGATACCTCAGTAGTGTACGGCGTAAGTTGAGAATTTGGATCTGACAGGGGTCGCGGTTGTAGCTACCACTGCGTCCGGATGGTGTAGAGATGCCATGAGTTATGAGGATACCTCAGTAGTGTGCGGCGTAAGTTGAGAATTTGGATCTGACAGGGGGCGCGGTTGTAGCTACCACTGCGTCCGGATGGTGTAGAGATGCCATGAGTTATGAGGCTACCTCAGTAGTGTGTGGCGTAAGTTGAGAATTTGGATCTCACAGGGGGCGCGGTTGTAGCTACCACTGCGTCCGGATGGTGTAGAGATGCCATGAGTTATGAGGATACCTCAGTAGTGTACGGCGTAAGTTGAGAATTTGGATCTGACAGGGGGCGCGGTTGTAGCTACCACTGCGTCCGGATTGTGTAGTGGTGAGCGCATCTGCCTAGTAGGCAAGAGACCTGGGTTCGATTCCCGATGTGGTACAACTGTCTAACTTGCCACATTAAAGTAAATCAGTGCCCACTGGCAGCTAACGCTTTTAATTCTTTTGTGTCTGGACTTACAATTTAATCTGGGTGTTTGTTCTTCTTCCGACGTTGTCCGATCGTCGGCCGACGTCGGAGTGGATCGGACTGGGAGAAATGTAGGTGTAGTCTTAGACACTTACATAATGCAATTACTACACCAAGGGGCCTCACAGTATCTAACATTACTATCACGTAATACCACGGATGCTAAAGGATTTCGCAACATGCACTATTACCAATAAGCAACACAACGGCTGCATATTAAAAGTTGGAACTGAATGTAGGTGGGAAACAGAAGTGTACTTACTGCCAATCGTTCAGCCGCATCCCGCTTTCAACGCCGAAGATGCTGCGGCACGTCTGAGTACTCGCCCTAAAGATAAAAGTTTCAATTTATGCCTTGTCTTAAACTGCAATAACAGTTACACTTAAGAACAGTTACAAATTCGTTGTTTTTCTTTGTGTTCAAAAGAATCTTACAACTGTATTTAAAGCTCTTACCTAAAATGTTTCCATATGTACAGGTGTTTCAAAGAAAATGTCTCATATTCTTACAGTAAGTAACTTCCTATAATGATGTGGCTGGAATTCAGTCGCTTTTGAGATATGCGCAGTTGAAGATTCGCAGTTCTTGGCCTATATTTTGTATACATATGAGGCAAGATTCACAAGTGATGGCAACTAAATTATTACAATACTCACATCTGAGCAGAGACGGATGCTCCAGTTGCAGTGGAGGTGAGACATCAGGATGTCGTCAGCTTCAGAGTCTCGGCAGGAATCGTCGGTCACAAGACATTCGAAGCATACACGATACCAAAGATTTTAACATGCGCTACGTATCACCGACTTTTGTGCGATGAGTTACCAGCACCCTTGCAGAAATTGACCTCCGAAAAGACGACTGTGTTTTGTGGACGACGGACGATCTCCACATTTTCTACTGATCTTGCGACAGGACCTCACCGCAACGTTTCGTAGGTGATGGTTTGGTCGAGAAATTCCAGTAGCATAACTTCGCTGTTGATTGGATTTGAACTCACTGGATTTCTGGATATGGGGACATTCAAAGACACTTGTGTATGCCTGATACATACAAAACCTGCAGACATTACAGGAGCATGTGAAAAATGCATGTGACGCATTTACAATGGAGGAAGGCGTATTTGAAAGAGTGCGTGATTTACTGTGAGAAGAGCCGAATAATGAGACAGAGTACGTGGTAAAGAAGCACGCCCGGCTAGCCGTGCGGTCTAACGCGCTGTATTCCGAGCGGGCAGGCGTACCAATCCCCGTCACAAATCCGCTCTGCAGATCAGGTGTGCCGGCCAGCCTGTGTATGGTTTTGAAGGCGGTTTTCCACCTACCTCGGCAAATGCGGGCTGCTTTGCCATATTCCACCTCAGTTACACTATGTCGGCGATTGCTCCACAAACATTGTCTCCATGTACGCGTACACCATAATTACTCTACCACGCAAACAGTTGGGGTTACACTCGTCTGGCATCAGACGTTCCCTGGGGGCGTCCACGGGTGGCCGAACTGCACAGTGACCCTGGATTCGGTGTGGGGCGCCGGTGGGGCGGGTGGACTGCTGTGGCCTGTTGTGCGGTTGTGAACCACTGAGGGCTACGGCGGGACGAAGCCTCTGCGTCGTTTCTAGGTCCCCGGTTTAAACACACAATACAATGCAATGTGCACTGCCTGTAGTGTCTACTTGTACATAACGGATATATGGGACTGAGAGGATGGACTGGATGATATTTTGCCATATAATTGTTTCCGGACATGTGATTACAGGAACTTTGTTCTAGTTTTCACGAATACTACTTCCTGTAGGAATATGTGACTGTATCTCAAAACCCAGCACTACCATTCCGTGAACCGTAGAGCACACCTAAAAGTCCGAGCGAAAAGCAACGACAACAGCTGCAGTTCATCACATAGTCTTACCGAACTTCATCGTTCCCAAAACATATTAAGGTAAACACGGCAGGATAACCTCCTACCACTCTTCCATAGGCCAATGATCTTGTTCTCATCACTGTAAGTGACTACACATTCAGACTTACGATCGCGCCGTTCTGAACAGAAGTAGAACCAGGAGAGCGGAGTTCTACTGCCTCAATACGTACATTTTTATGTAAACGGCACAGCCTAATTTCCATTGTGTGTCGGAGAGCACTTTCTGCACCGATTATCATTTTCTTCTTTTCCTGGTCCATTCGCGACATCAACAGAACGACTGCTGGTAAGTATCAACAGTTCAGTGGCTACAAGTTGATACGCTCAGATTTATTAAATGAATGTTGTTGGTTCTATTCTTCTTCTACGCTTTCCTTTGTGATATAAACATACACACGTGTACAAAAGCTAAATGTACTGCATAAACAGCACCAATTAAACCATCTCGTAAACACCCCTCTCTTTGCGTATACCTTTGTTTCCTCTAAACCGTACAGAAAGTTTTGCATAAGTTATATCATGACTGTAACAATCTGTCTGAAACATGTGACCTTTTACACATATCCTCACTTTCAGAACCAAATCAATGTCTTATCTTTTCTAGTAACGGTAGCTACATGTTCAATCCTCTGAACATTGCTAACTGTTACTGTCGTAACTTACTAACCACAAATTTGGACACGTATAATCATCATTTCCTCCATTAGTTTCTTTAATATTGTTTTACACGTTTTTCTATCTGTGCTCCACCAATTCTTGTTTATTTTCCATAAATCTGTGTGTCTTTTCTAGTGTTACCATCATCTGGTTGGTTGAAAATCTAAAACTTCCGGTCCGATGCACTGGAAGATCTTAATTCACTTGTCAAACAAGTATAAAATAATGAAACAAGTAAATAATATTTTACAATCTTCCATTTGTCTGTTGTTCAATCTGTCTTTCTTCTCTTTTTTCAAACATAAAATAAAAGTAAAACTGCAAGGTTTTCCTTGATTGTGAGTACAGTAAAACTCCGTCCAGATATTCCAAACTCAACCCTCCTTTGCCCCACTCACAGCTTGCTGATATTTGGCTGAGAAACATCTGACTCTCAAGTAGATGGTATTCGAACAGTCCGCTCTGCCTAGAGGGTGAAGAGCAGTAGAAAACAGGTTCTGTTTCCCAAAGATATTTCCTCTGCACCACTCCTAATACTACTGACATATTTAACTATGTTTAACTGGAAGCATTAACAACACTTTAATGCACCGCGGCTCTATTTCTCGGTTAGGACAAGGAAAAGTACAAAAAATTAGTACGACTAGTTACCTTTTGTTCTCTTTGTCACGTATCTTGTAGCTACTTTAGAAAACAGCTGTGAGAAGTAGCCTCTCTGAAATACCAAAACACAATAACTTGAACAAAAGTGGCATTCGCTTCGCAGTAAGGTACACTACACATGTGACTACACACAGAGGTGACAAATCTCATGGGATAGCGATATGCGCATATACAGATGACGGAGGTATCGCGCACATAAGGCATAAAAGGGCAGTGCACTGGTGGAGCTGTCCTTTGTACTCAGGTGATTCAAGTGAAAAAATGTCCGGCGTGATTATTGCCGCACGACGGGAATTAACAAATGGCTCAAATGGCTCTGAGCGTTATGTGGCTTAACTTCTGAGGTCATCAGTCCCCTAGAACTTAGAACTACTTAAACCTAACTAACCTAAGGACATCACACACATCCATGCCCGAGGCAGGATTCGAACCTGCGACCGTAGCGGTCGTGCGGTTCCAGACTGTAGCGCCTAGAACCGCTCGGTCACTCCGGCTGGTGGGGGAATTAACAGACTTTAAACGGGATGGTAGTTGAAGCTAGAAGCATGGGGCATTCAGTTCCGAGAATCGTTAGTCGATTCAAAGTTCCGAAATCCACAGTGTGAAGAGTGTGCCGAGAACAAATTTCAGACATTACGTCTCACCACCACCCAGTGGCCGGCGGTCTTCTTGGGGGAATTAACAGACTTTAAACGGGATGGTAGTTGAAGCTAGAAGCATGGGGCATTCAGTTCCGAGAATCGTTAGTCGATTCAAAGTTCCGAAATCCACAGTGTGAAGAGTGTGCCGAGAACAAATTTCAGACATTACGTCTCACCACCACCCAGTGGCCGGCGGTCTTCTTAACGACCAAGAGCAGCGGCGTTTGTGTAGAGTTTTCAGTGCTAACAAACAAGCAACATTGCGTGATATAACCGCAGAAATCAGTGTGGGACGTATGGCGAATATATACATGAGTACACGGCGGTGAAATGGGGCGTTAATGGGCTATGGCAGCGGACGACCAGCGCTAACAGCAAGGCATCACCTGCAGAGCCTCTCCAGGGTTCGGAACCGTGTCGGTTGGACGCTAGACGAATGAACATTAGTGGCCTGGTCGGATGAGTCCTGATTTCAGGTGATAATAGCTGATGGTCGGGTTCGAGTGTGGTGCAGTCTGTTGTGAATTGGCAGGAGCCAATTCACGGAGTTTGGAGGAAGCCGAAAGGCACGCGTTTAAGCTCACGCAGGCTGGCGTGAGGTCTGGAACAATTAAAGGAGTTTATAGTAGCAAATAAAGTACGTAGTTGATGTAATGCTTAACTTTAATCCATAATTGGTGAACATCGGTCTAACGGTACAGGCATCACAAGATAGATAACAAATGTTAATGGCACCTTGCTAGGTCGTAGCAAATGACGTAGCTGAAGGCTATGCTAACTATCGTCTCGGCAAATGAGAGCGTAATTTGTCAGAGAACCATCGCTAGTCACGTCGGCTGTACAAATGGGGCGAGTGCTAGGACGTCTCTCTAGACCTGCCGTGTGGCGGCGCTCGGTCTGCAATCACTGACAGTGGCGACACGCGGGTCCGACGTATACTACCGGACCGCGGCCCATTTAAAGGCTACCACCTAGCAAGTGTGGTGTCTGGCGGTGACACCACACAGACCTCACGAAGCCGTGGACCCCAGTTGACAATAAGGCACTCCGCAAGCTGTTGGTGGCTTCATAATGGTGTGGCCTGCATCCCCTGGTCCAACTGAATCGATCCTGACGAAATGATTATGTTCGGCTACTTGGCGAGCATTTGCAGCCATTCATGGACTTCATGTCCCCAAACAACGATGGACTTTTTAAGAATGACAATATGCCATGTTACCAGGCCACAATTGCTCGCGATTGGTTTGAGGAACCTTCTGGACAATTTGAGCTGAACATTGGCCATCCACATCGCCCGGCGTGAAACCCATCGAACATTTATGGCACGTAATCGAGAGGTCGTTTCGTGCACAAACTCCTTCACTGGCAACACTTTCGCAATTATGGACGGCTATATAGGCAGCATGGCTGAGTGTTTCTCCTCGGAACGTTCATTGACTTATAAAGGCTATACCACGTCCAGTTTCTGCACTACGCCTGACAAAACGACATCCGACACGATACTAGGAAGATAGCTACTGAAACTATTGGCACTAATGTGCATTTCGTGCAACTGTTTCAGCTTCATGATCGGCCTCATCTTAATGCGGCTGTCAGGCGCGTTCACATGGGGCTGGAGAAGGCACTGATGGCAGACGACATGGGCCACATTTCAGTTGTGCCAGTTGAGTCTATCAGTAGATAATGTCTCACTAGGCATGGCCTGCACTTCAATAGGTATGAGAAGGGGGGACTGGCAAAGCTGGTAGGTGACAGTGTAGTGGGTGGTGGTGGGTCACTTACGGAAAAATTCCTGTAGTAGTTGCTGTAAGAGCTGCAAGTTTTTTAGATTTAAGTCAGCTGATAGGTAGACCTGCTTATAGGAAGTCCCTCAAACTAAGGGCTCACCTTCAGAGGGCGTCATGTTTCAAAGTAGAGAAGGAATTGGCATGTTTCATCAAAATATAAGAGGCATTGGAGATAAAATTAATGAACTGCTTATAGATGTTGACTCTGCAATTATTGGTTTATCGGGGCACCACTTAAATAATTTGACAATTCAGAGTCTTCCTTTACCAGGATGTAGATTATCTGGCTGTTTTTCAAGGAGTTCCTTACGGGGTGGGAGAGTGGCCATGTACGTAAAAAACAGTATTCCATTTGAGTCCACAGAAGTATTGCGGTACTGCACTAAACAGATATTTGAATGTTGTGCTATTCAATATAAATTTTGTATATGATGGTGCAAGAGAAATAATGTTGGTATGTTTCCTAAATTCATACGATCTGATTCAACTGTGTTTTTTCCAACTAGGGTGCAGGGGAACAGTGGCACAGCCATAGACAATATTTTTATTCATTCTTCATTACTAGATGAGCATTCAGTTAGTAAAAGACTGAATGGCCTTTCAGACCGTGATGCACAAATTTTAACACAAAAAGGCTTTTGTACTCAAAAGAATGTGGCATATAATTACAAAGTGTGTAGGAAAGTTAATCCAACAGCAACAGAGAGTTTTTTAAACCTCGTCAAAGAGCAAGAGTGGCAGGATGTTTATAGTACCGATAACATAGATGACAAATATAATGCATTCCTTAACACATTTCTCATGCCCTTCGAGAGTTGCTTTCCATTAGAACGTACTAAACGGGGTACTAGCAGTAAAAGGCAGCCCGGGTGGCTGACTAGTGGGATAAGGCTATCATGTAGAACAAACCGGGAATTATATAAAAATGTTAGACGCAGTCACGATCAAGCTACAGTAGCCCATTACAAACAATATTGTAAGGTGCTTGAAAATGTTATTAGGAAGGAAAAGAGTATAAAAATGTTAGACGCAGTCACGATCATGCTACAGTAGCCCATTACAAACAATATTGTAAGGTGCTTGAAAATGTTATTAGGAAGGAAAAGAGTATAAAAATGCTGGACGCAGTCACGATCATGCTACAGTAGCCCATTACAAACAATATTGTAATTTGGTTAGAAATGTTATTAGGAAGGCAAAGAGTAAGTGGTATGCAAATAGAATAGCCAATTCACAAGATAACATAAAAACCATATGGTCAGTTGTGAAGGAAGTGTCTGGTCAGCAGCACAAGGTTGACGATGTAAAGCCAGTTCGTAGCAAAAATATTTTTGTTGCTAATAAATCAGACATATATGCAGTAATTAACAATCATTTTCTGAGCGTTGCTGGTGAATTAAGTAAAAATTTAGTTCCTACAGGGAATCATGTTACTCTCTTTGCATATGCCTTTCCGAGATTGATATCTGAAATACTCCTCTGTGATACAGACAAGTGGGAGATTCAGTCAATAATTAAATCACTGAAGACTAAGGACTCTCATGGATGTAATGAAGGGCATCGCAGAGTATTAAAGAACTGCACTGCACATGTTAGCCCCGTATTTAGGGATATTTGTAATTTTTCCTTTATGAATGGTCAGTTTCCTGAACGATTAAAGTATTCAGTAGCAAAGCCGCTTTATAAAAAGGGAGAAATGGACAATGTAGACAATTTTAGACCTATTTCTATGCAATCAGTTTTTGCTAAAGTTATTGAAAAGGCTGTGTGTACAAGGATAATTGATCATTTTATATTAAACGATTTGCTATCCAATGTGCAATTCGGCTTTAGCAATCCTCGCTCAAAATGTTTAGGACAATTGACTCATTTAGTGAGTTATTACGTGGGTGTGAAATTCGTGGTAAGCAAAATTTTATTTCGGAAGACTTTTAAGTTTACCATGAATGCATTCAGGAAATATTTAGGAAATATTTAGATCACTTTGGTCATTTTTAAATATACGTAATGTAGAGATAACATATTGTCAAATCTGTTTAGTGCATCGATAAAGCTTCCTGTATCGTACTTGTGTTCATCTTACTGTTAACGGTAGTACCTAAAAGAGGCAAGAAGTTTTCACTCAAATATATGTGAAAATCTTCAACTGTGTGTTTTCTGAGGTTCCCCTACGCTCTGCCAAAAAGAATGTTACTTCATTTCCATTCCAATATATCTTTAGATTCAAGTAAGTTTTTTGTTTACTTGAGCACAAACTTACATATTTCAGCTTGATGGCTGACGGCTTACCGAGTATGACCTTTCAGAACATGCATTACTCAATCGCGTGATTAGTTTCTTAAAACTTTATGCATGCGTTGCACTTCATTTATTCAGTAGGCATTTGTTTAGCAGCGCATTGCACTGAATCTGGATTTGTTTGAGATCTACATGCTGCTTACTGCTTTGCTACACGCACTATGGCAGAGCAGAGGAAAGCAGATATTACGTTGTGCAGGCAGCGTTACAATTTTGTGGCCCTCATTAACAATTCTTAGATATGTTTAGGGAACCGTGATTACTGGTCATTTTCTATACGATTCCGAAACTGTGTCCGTAACTACGTGTAGACAGATAAGAGGTTGTGGAGAATTAGTTTTAGTATACGAATGTCATGTATTACATTAGTATAATGGTAATCATCAATAAGATTTCGTGAGAACAAGCAGTTACCAAGCTACACCCACAGATGATAGGCCATATTCCATCATACATTTAGAGGATTTAATTTAAATAAACATTACATCTTACAACCATCAACAAAAGCAAAAGGAGGGTAATGGAATGTAGTCTAATTAAGTCGGGTGATGCTGAGGAAATTAGATTAGGAAATGAGACACTTAAAGTAGTAAAGGAGTTTTGCTATTTGGGGAGCAAAATAACTGATGATGGTCGAAGTAGAGAGGTTATAAAATGTAGACTGGCAATGGCAAGGAAAGCGTTTCTGAAGAAGAGAAATTTGTTAACATCGAGTATAGATTTAAGTGTCAGGAAGTCGTTTCTGAAAGTATTTGTATGGAGTGTAGCCATGTATGGAAGTGAAACATGGACGATAAATAGTTTGGACAAGAAGAGAATAGAAGTTTTCTAAATATTGTGCTACAGAAGAATGCCGAAGATTAGATGAGTAGATCACATAACTAATGAGGAGGTAATGAATAGGATTGGGGAGAACAGAAGTTTGTGGCACAACTAGACTAGAAGAAGGTAGGATTTGTTCTGAGGTGTCAAGGGATCACAAATTTAGTATTGGAGGGCAGCGTGGAGGGTAAAAATTGTAGAGGGAGACGAAGAGATGAATACACTAAGCAGATTCAGAAGGATGTGGGTTGCAGTAAGTACTGGGAGATGAAGAAGCTTGCACAGGTTAGGGTAGCATGGAGAGCTGGATCAAACCAGTCTCAGGACTGAAGACCACAACAACAACAACAACAACGACAGGTAGAACCTCCGCCAGCCAGCATGGTCAGTGTTGTTGCCAGGTCTTGTAAGGTATGTAAGAGACGAGTGAAGCGTCGGTCGTAATCACACTGAAGGACATCGAGGTGCTTCATACTCGTATGAGACAGTAGCTGACAGAGTTTGAAAGGGGCCTCCGTGTGGGTCTGTATTTTGCCGGCTAATCGTACCGGGCAACATCGAGATATGTGGGCGTTTTTATGTGACAGTAGCCTAATGCTGGCCAGTATGGGAATGCCAGGGTATACATTCGTAATGTCAAGGTTCCGGTCCACCACATTTAATCACCACATGAGAAGATCGCTGTAGTGGTGCACCAAGCTCATCGTAACCTCTTCCTATCTGTGACTGCCATCCGTGAACATGTAATGGGCTGCGTGCTACATTCTGTGCCGTACCGCACCATTGGTCAGAGACTAACAGCAGAGAAATTGGAGACTCACCCTCCTATGGACAGGCTACCGTGTACAACGCAACACCTACGGCTGCTAATGGGATGGTGCTGTGACAGCAGAGCTGGACTGCTGATGAACGGCTTCGCATTGTGTTTAGGGATGAATCACGTTTGTGCACCACCCCTGATAACCGTTTTCAGCGACTATGGCGATGACCTGGTGAGAGGTCCCATTTTTCCAGTGTTCTGGAGGCGCACAGCGGTGTTACTCCTGTCGTCGTGGTATGGTCAGGTATGACTTCGGGTCACGGGTAATAGTGACTGAGGGAACTGTGATGGCTGGGTGGTACGTCACGGGCATCCTTGGTCTTCATGCACTACTTCTCATCATGGTGCCATTTTTCAAGAAAACAATGCTCCTTCACACATGGCATGTGTCTCTATGGACTGGTTGTATTGTGTAAATTTGCAAATTTGTCGTAAGTTCCTGTGGGACCAAACTGCTGAGGTTATCGGTCCCTAGCCTTACACACTACTTAATCTAACTTAAACCAACATCCTCTAAGGACAACACACACAACCGTGCCCGAGGAAAGACTCGAACTTCCGACGAGGTGATCAGTAGAAACCGTGGCAACGCGCCCGAGACCGCACTGTTACGCTGCGCGGCGTTGTACTGTGTTGAAGTACTTCCATGGCCAGAAAGTGCCCAGATCTGTACCCCGTAGAACTTCTGTGGGACCAATTCGGACGTCAGCTCGTCTCAGTACCAGTGTCCGGTGGCCGAGCGGTTCTAGGCGCTTCAGTCCGGAACCGCACTGCTGCTACGGTCGCAGGTTCGAATCGTGCCTCGGGCATGGATGTATGTGATGTCCTTAGGTTAGTTAGGTTTAAGTAGTTCTAAGTCTAGGGGACTGATGACCTCAGATGTTAAGTCCCATAGAGCTTAGAGCCATTTGAACCATTTGAACCAGTGTCCGGGATATCAAGGAAGAGTTACAGCAGTTCTGAGCCAGGTTGTTGAAGGAGAGGATACAGCGGCATCACAAACGAAGCGATGAGGGGTGGGGGATGGGAGGACAGCGTGCAACGTCATAATGGTAAGTGTGGTAAGTGGGTTCGTACCGCTAAGCTCTTTGTAAATACGATTCGATTTCTACTATAAAGTCACATACACTTTCAACCCATGTAGTTCCATTTCGTTTGTTCCCATTCTATGAGCTTCACTTTTTTTGTGACCCAGTGTATGTGTAGTTCCTTTCCAATGAAACAGGACGAAAGAGAGAGAAACATTTTGCTAGAAATACTAAGTGGCCTGGCAGAAGCAAGTTAATCAAACAGGAATTGATACAGATCTTACCAGTAAAAGTTCCAGTCATCTTCTGGTTCAACCGCTCTCCAGCCGCGTTTCTGGAAGTTGACGTCCAGCACAAGCTTTTCCAGGTCATTGCAGTAGTGGACTTTCATGTTGCCTGTGAACGCAAAGGAAAGCATAAGTGGAAGGAACAGAGATACAAAACCTGATAGATAGATACAAAACTCTGATAGATAGAGCAGTAGCAGCAGCGAAAAATAATTAAGGTGGAGTCACGAAATCTGGGAATACATTTGTCTAGATAACATAGATACTACGAGACATGGGTCCGGAAATGCATGCGTTCTGCGATAAATGCATGTTTACAAGAGTTATTAGCCAGCCGCTGTGACCAAGAGGTTGTAGGCGCTTCAGTCTGGAACCGCGCTGTTTCTGCGGTGGCAGGTTCGAATCCTGCCTCGGGCATGTGTGATGTCTTTAGGTTAGGTTAGGTTTAAGTAGATCTAAGTTCTAGGGGACTGATGACCTCGGATGTTTAGTCCCATAGTGCTTAGAGCCATTTGAACCGAACAGGAGGTGTTCAATGTGGCGTCGATTCATGAAGACTCTCCCGTCTGCCCTCCGTTGTAAGGAAGTACACCCGATTGTTATTGTGTCTACTGGCATGCACTGAAAACATGACACTATCGTGTCCGCCCATCGTTGATTGGCGTGGCGTAGACCAGTTCCTTCAAGTGTTCCCCTAATCAAAAGCGTAGGGGTTTGAAGTCTGGGGAATGAGCAGGCCAAGGTGTGCGTCTGCCCACCCCCCTCCTCGTCTCCCCCCTTCCTACGACCCACGTCTTGAAACTTTTGCGTCTGCTGTTCGTGCACACTGTGACGTAAGTGTGTTGGTGCGTCATCATGCATGAACCACATTTGTAATCGTTGCTGTTGTTGCACAGTCTCCAACAAGGTAGGTAACACATTATTGAGAGAGTCCAGATACTGCGCCCCAGTTAACCTTTGTGGTGGCACTTATGGTCCTATTAATCTATCGCCAAGTACACTTGCCCATATGTTGATTGAGAATCGGTGTTGATTCCCTCTTTCCTGAATTGCTTGGGGATTTACATCTGCCCATAAATGCTGGTTAAGGAAATTCAAAGCACCTACCTCATTGGTAAATAAAATCTCGCATGTGAACAGTCGATTTGCGGCACACTTCTGCAACAGCCATTGACAGACCCGCCGTCTGCCATGATGTGGCGTTAGAGCCTGAACGCGCTGAATATGATGTGGATACAGCTATTGTTCATGAAGTAGCCCCAGATCAGAGAGTGCGACACGCCTGCTACTGCTGATGCTGCTAATTACCGCACACTGGTCCCCAGGGCTTTCATACTCCGAACGTAGCACACGATCCACCACGTCAAGTGTGAGGTCTGTGCAGAGCCTTACGAGGTACAAGGGAGCCGGCGTCCCTCAGACGCCGGAAAAGTCATCCGAACAGCTAAGAAGCCACTGAGCTGTGGATATTTTCCAGCATAGAGGGCACGGGTTCGCAGGCTAGGTCCATTTGCTAAACCATAGCGAATAACATATCCGCCATTTCACATGTCGAGTAGTAGGCTTTCATTGCTAACAAGTGGTGGCAGAGAGAAAATTCAAATATACTACACTATTTCCAAATAAAAACAGCGCAATAACAGTACACACAGTACACAACAGTAAATCCGCGTTTGGAAGAAGGTAAAACACCTTGATACGTATCCAGGGTTAATAGTACTGTACAGTAAAGCACACGAACACGACAAAAACTAACGTACCCTACAAGACGATTCGAACTGCACAGCTGATTGCAGGTCAACTAATGGTAGGTAGAATACTGTGAGCTAGACATCGCTGCGGCCAGGAAAAGATCCTGCAAGAACAGGACTAACGACGACTGAAGAGAATCGTTCAACGTGACAGAAGTGCAACTATTCCGCACACTTCTGCAGATTTCAATGCTGGGCCATCAAGAAGTGTCAGCTTGCGAGACATTCAACAAAACATCATCGTATACCCTTGATTACTGCACGACACACAGATTTCACGCCTCACGTTTGCCAGTTACCACCGACATTCGACTGTTGATGACTGGAAACATATTGCATGGTCGGATGAGTCTCGTTTCAAATCGTATCGAGTGGATGGACGTGTTTGGGTATGGAGACAACCTCACGAATCCGTGCAGCCTGCATGTCAGCAGAGGAGTGTTCAAGCCGGTGGAGGCACGTAATGGTGTGGGGCGTGTGCAGTTGGAGTGATATGGGACACCTGATTCGTCTAGATATGACTCTGACAGGTGACACGTCTGTCAGTTCACATGCAACCATTCATGTCCATCATGCATTTCGAAGGACTTGGGTACTTCGAGCAGGACAATGCGACACCCCACACGTCCAGAATTGTTACAGAGTGGCTCCAGGAACACTCTTCTGAGTTTAAACACATCCGCTGGCCTCCACTCTCGCCAGACATGAATATGCGATGCCTTGCAACGTGCCGTTCAAAAGAGACCTCTACCGCCTCCTACTCTTGCGGATTTATGGACAGCCCTGCAGGATTCATGGCATCAGTTCCCTCCAGCACTACTTCAGACATTAGTCGACTCCATTCCACATCGTGTTTTAGCACCCCCGCGTGCTCGCTGGGGCCCTACACGATATTAGGCAGGTGTACCAGGTTCTTTGACTCTTCAGTGTATAAACCCGTGTTTATCTAGGAATGTATGCTTTTCCGGAACCGTGTTTACTAGACTTACTTTTCTTGTTTCAATGCGTACTTCACATATCTAACTATTCAGCACTTTTTTGAGCACCCTATACATGAAGTAGGTACCTAAAAACACGACTTTATTTGAATGCAACTTTATGTCAAAATTTCAAAGCAATCGGACAAGAATTTTCCGAGATTAACGATTTTAAACAAATGGACTGTAGTATTTTCATGTATATAGACGCAAATATTTGAATATCGCCATTTAAGTTCTTTTTAGTGTTTCATAAGACTTTATTTTAATTTCTTTCATTATATATCGTCAGTTGAGTAATTTTACCATGTATATTTCATATTCTTTATGCTGAATTACTTTTTCTTGTGGTACTTCTCACACGAATAAAGAAGGTTACGAAATCAGCGTCCTCTGCTGTGATGAAGCTATGTTTTTGCGGCTGTCCTTCCTTCCAGAAGTGCTGCTTCAGCCGTGGAGTCTGAAAAGCAGGGAGAAGGTACTGAGAGAGGTGAAACTGCGCTTTGAGGTCGCTAGAAGAGTCAGGATGTCTCAGTAGGTAAGAGCATTGGCGATGAGAGGCAAGGTTCCTCGTTCGTGTCCCAGTGCATCACACAGGTCCAATCATCCAAAGATTTTTAAAACAGTACCCACTCCGATGCAGATGAAAGATTCTTACTAGAAACATTCCCATGGGCTGTGGATAAATGATTTCTCTGCGCCATCCTTTCTTCCAGCACTGCTTACCTACCAAGGTATTCAGGAGAGTTTCTGTCAAATTTGGAATGTAGGAAAAGGAAGTGCCTGAAATAAAGCTTCGGGGGCAGGCAGTGAATAGTGCCTGGATAGCTCAGTAGGACAAAATAACATTTCCCGTTGGAGGCCAGGTTCCAGGTTTGTGTCCTAGTTGGGCCAATAGTTTTTAATCTACAGCGAATTTTCATGCAGCAAATCTCCTCAACAATCACTTCGTAAAAATATCATAGAAACGTTATGAGATCGGTTCAACAAAGGAACCATTGCTGGTAGGTAAGAATAAATTCTACAAAAAAATGGATCTAAGTACTGTGGGACTTAACATCTGAGGTAATCAGTCCCCAATACTTAGACTACTTAAACCTAACTAACCTAAAGACATCACACACATCCATGCCCGAGGCAGGATTCTAACCTGCGACCGTAGCTGCAGCGCGTTCCCGGACTGAAGCGCCTGGAACCGCTACAATCATGCAATCAAACTGCCATTACGAAAACACTCTAACATCGTCTACGTCAAGAGAAAAAATAATTAACTCTGCGTACATAATAAATTCTCATAGATTTGATAACATTTCAACAAGAATATTGGAAGTATGTACTTCTTGTACAGATACGGCAGTCAGCCACATATGAAATGCCTCACATTCATAAGGTACTTGTCCAGTGAAGCTATAATGTGACACTGAAAGGTCTCCATTTAAAAAAGGTATTCACACAGATTTTAGTAAGTATTGATCTGTTTTCCACTAATGTCTGTGGAGATAAGTACTATTCCAGAGTACTGATCTATATCCCTACATAATCTTACCGACGAATGATACTCGTAAATGAAAACTATAAAATTAGCTATCACGGGTAAGAGCACAGATATTGTGATGATATGTTATTTTATTTGTATGTGACAACTCTTGCCGAGGACGATGCGCGTCTATAACCATTGTCAAAATATTGTATATGCTATGTGAGTACTTCAGCAACACTTGCTCGGGTGCCTATACGGGAAATTCCGGACAACGACGACCTGCTTTGAAGTTTGGTGAAGGACTCAGATGGTATACAAATAGATGGTATACAAATAATTTTGACATTGGATACTACGTGGTGTAAAGAGACAAGTAAAATCGTCTTTTGATATTCTCTGTACGTTGACAACCCACGTAGCGACGTTCTGATTGACGGAACCTACCGATGTGACCAGCTCGATTTGCCAAAATTTAGTGTCAGTATACAGTTTTCGTAATCGAAGTGAACGTCTTATGCCATTAAACAGCGGTAACAACGCAGTTGGTGAAGGAGTCTGGCATAGTATTTATAGTAATTCAAGAGGTCAACGTACAGAATACAAAAAGGTAACGAACAAATTATTTTAAATTAGCAACGTCCAACGGAAAAAAGATTTATTTGTTTCGTACTGTTACCACTCATACTCTTTATTAATACTCTGCAATGGATTTTTGGCATTTTTTTCTCATTATCAGGCTTTTTATTACGCGCATATGAATACAAAAGTTAGTCCTAAAACTAACTGTTTGATGATTTATTAAGTAAGTCTAATGGAGTCTTGGCGCAGTCGCTTCTTTTAACGGCTAATGGCGATAGCTGTTGGGTTCTGATATGAGGTTGGCAGTTCCTTAACTGTGGAACTGCACATTGCTCTCCTTGTTGGACGCATGAAGATATTTTATCATGATGAAAAATGTGTTAGTTTTAGAACTAACTTTTCTTTTCATATGTGCGCAATAAAACACCTGATAATAAGCAAAAAATGCCCAAAACCCATTGCAGGGTAGTAATAAATTATGTGAGAGGTAACCGTGCGAAACAAATAAAATAGTATACAGGGTGTTACAAAAAGGTACGGGCAAACTATCAGGAAACATTCCTCCCACACAAATAAAGAAAAGATATTAGGTGGACATGTGTCCGGAAACGCTTGATTTCCATGTTAGAGTTCATTTTAGTTTCGTCAGTATGTACTGTACTTACTCGATTCATCGCCAGTTGGCCCAATTGAAGGAAGGTAATGTTGACTTCGGTGCTTGTGTTGACATGCGACTCATTGCTCTACAGTACTAACATCAAGCACATCAGTACGTAGCATCAACAGGTTAGTGTTCATCACGAACGTGGTTTTGCAGTCAGTGCAATGTTTACAAATGCGGAGTTCGCAGATGCCAATTAGATGTATGGATTAGCACGGGGCAATAGCTGTGGCGCGGTACGTTTGTATCGAGACAGATTTCCAGAACGAAGGTGTCCCGACAGGAAGACGTTCGAAGCAATTGATCGGCGTCTTAGGGAGCACGGAACATTCCAGTCTATGACTCGCGACTGGGGAAGACCTAGAACGACGAGGACACCTGCAATGGACGAGGCAATTCTTCGTGCAGTTGACGATAACCCTAATGTCAGCGTCAGAGAAGTTGCTGCTGTACAAGGTAACGTTGACCACGTCCCTGTATGGAGAGTGCTACGGGAGAACCAGTTGTTTCCGTACCATGAACAGCGTGTGCAGGCACTATCACCAGCTGATTGGCCTCTACGGGTACACTTCTGCGAATGGTTCATCCAACAATGTGTCAATCCTCATTTCAGTGCAAATGTTCTCTTTACGGACGAGGCTCCATTCCAACGTGATCAAATTATAAATTTTCACAATCAACATGTGTGGGCTGACGAGAATCCGCACGCAATTGTGCTATAACGTCATCAACACAGATTTTCTGTGAACGTTTGGGCAGGCATTGTTGGTGATGTCTTGATTGGGCCCCATGTTCTTCCACCTACGCTCAATGGAGCACGTTATCATGATTTCATACGGGATACTCTACCTGTGGACTCTGACCACAATCTATTGGTTATGACCTGTAGATTAAAACTGAAGAAACTGCAAAAAGGTGGGAATTTAAGGAGATGGGACCTGGATAAACTGAAAGAACCAGAGGTTGTACAGAGTTTCAGGGAGAGCATAAGGGAACAACTGACAGGAATGGGGGAAAGAAATACAGTAGAAGAAGAATGGGTAGCTTTGAGGGATGAAGTAGTGAAGGCAGCAGAGGATCAAGTAGGTAAAAAGACGAGGGCTAGTAGAAATCCTTGGGTAACAGAAGAAATATTGAATTTAATTGATGAAAGGAGAAAATATAAAAATGCAGTAAATGAAGCAGGCAAAAAAGAATACAAACGTCTCAAAAATGAGATCGACAGGAAGTGCAAAATGGCTAAGCAGGGATGGCTAGAGGACAAATGTAAGGATGTAGAGTCTTATCTCACTAGGGGTAAGATAGATACTGCCTACAGGAAAATTAAAGAGACCTTTGGAGATAAAAGAACCACTTGTATGAACATCAAGAGCTCAGATGGAAACCCAGTTCTAAGCAAAGAAGGGAAAGCAGAAAGGTGGAAGGAGTATATAGAGGGTCTATACAAGGGCGATGCACTTGAGGACAATATTATGGAAAGGGAAGAGTATGTAGATGAAGATGAAATGGGAGATACGATACTGCGTGAAGAGTTTGACAGAGCACTGAAAGACCTGAGTCGAAACAAGGCCCCCGGAATAGACAACATTCCATTGGAACTACTGACGGCCTTGGGAGAGCCAGTCCTGACAAAACTCTACCATCTGGTGAGCAAGATGTATGAAACAGGCGAAATACCCTCAGACTTCAAGAAGAATATAATAATTCCAATCCCAAAGAAAGCAGGTGTTGACAGATGTTAAAATTACCGGACAATCAGCTTAATAAGCCACAGCTGCAAAGTACTAACACGAATTCTTTACAGACGAATGGAAAAACTAGTAGAAGCCGACCTCGGGGAAGATCAGTTTGGATTCCGTAGAAATACTGGAACACGTGAGGCAATACTGACCTTACGACTAATCTTAGAAGAAAGATTAAGGAAAGGCAAACCTACGTTTCTAGCATTTGTAGACTTAGAGAAAGCTTTTGACAATGTTGACTGGAATACTCTATTCCAAATTCTAAAGGTGGCAGGGGTAAAATACAGGGAGCGAAAGGCTATATACAATTTGTACAGAAACCAGATGGCAGTTATAAGAGTCGAGGGACATGAAAGGGAAGCAGTGGTTGGGAAGGGAGTAAGACAGGGTTGTAGCCTCTCCCCGATGTTATTCAATCTGTATATCGAGCAAGCAGTAAAGGAAACAAAAGAAAAATTTGGAGTAGGTATTAAAATCCATGGAGAAGAAATAAAAACTTTAAGGTTCGCCGATGACATTGTAATTCTGTCAGAGACAGCAAAGGACTTGGAAGAGCAGTTGAATGGAATGGATGGTGTCTTGAAGGGAGGATATAAGATGAACATCAACAAAAGCAAAACAAGGATAATGGAATGTAGTCGAATTAAGTCGGGTGATGCTGAGGGAATTAGATTAGAAAATGAGACACTTAAAGTAGTAAAGGAGTTTTGCTATTTGGGGAGCAAAATAACTGATGATGGTCGAAGTAGAGAGGATATTAAATGTAGACTAGCAATGGCAAGGAAAGCGTTTCTGAAGAAGAGAAATTTGTTAACATCGAGTATAGATTTAAGTGTCAGGAAGTTGTTTCTGAAAGTATTTGTATGGAGTGTAGCCATGTATGGAAGTGAAACATGGACGGTAAATAGTTTGGACAAGAAGAGAATAGAAGGTTTTGAAATGTGGTGCTACAGAAGAATGCTGAAGATTAGATGGGTAGATCACGTAACTAATGAGGAAGTATTGAATAGGATTGGGGAGAAGAGAAGTTTGTGGCACAACTTGACCAGAAGAAGGGATCGGTTGGTAGGACATGTTCTGAGGCATCAAGGGATCACCAATTTAGTATTGGAGGGCAGCGTGGAGGGTAAAAATCGTAGGGGGAGACCAAGAGATGAATACACTAAGCAGATTCAGAAGGATGTAGGTTGCAGTAGGTACTGGGAGATGAAGAAGCTTGCACAGGATAGAGTAGCATGGAGAGCTGCATCAAACCAGTCTAAGGACTGAAGACCACAACAACAACAACAACTCTACCTGTGCTGGTAGAACATGTGCCTTTACAAGTACGACACAACATGTTGTTCATGCACGATGGAGCTCCTGCACATTTCAGTCGAAGTGTTCGTACGCTTCTCAACAACAGATTCGGTGACCGATGGATTGGTAGAGGCGGACCAATTCCATGGCCTCCACGCTCTCCTGACCTCAACCCACTTGACTTTCATTTATGGGGGCATTGGAAAGCTCTTGTCTACGCAACCCCGGTACCAAACATAGAGACTCTTTGTGCTCGTATTGTGGACGGCTGTGATATAATACGCCATTCTCCAGGGTTGCATCAGCGCATCAGGGATTCCATGCGACGGAGGATGGATGCATGTATCCTCGCTAACGGAGGACATTTTGAACATTTCATGTAACAAAGTGTTTGAAGTCACGCTGGTACGTTCTGTTGCTGTCTGTTTCCATTCCATGGTTAATGTGATTTGAAGAGAAGTAATAAAATGAGCTCTAACATGGAAAGTAAGCGTTTCCGGACACATGTCCACATAACATATTTTCTTTCTTTGTGTGTGAGAAATGTTTCCTGAAAGTATGGCCCTACCTTTTTGTAACGCCCTGTATAAATGTGAGTGGTAGCAGTTGCAAATAAATAATTTGCTTAAGAAAAGTGATAAATATCTTTAAATATTTCTTTCTGTGTCATATTTTGTACTCAAGGAGGGCCTCTCCACTTACTGTCATACATACTGTTATTTTTCCGACCACCTGTTAAAATCCATATATTACAAAATTTTACCTGCCTCGATTTCTTGTGAAGTTTCTCAGACATGAGATTGTGCAGTCACCACATTGTTTTAGAGAACTAGAAGTTTTAGTCTTTGTATGCTTGAGAAACAAATGGTTTTCTTCATATTCAACTAAGAGGAGCTCACGCAGCTGCCATGTTGAAGCTTCTTCTATGTGGTGACAGCTTGGTACTACATGCACGAAGAATAAGTTACTCAGAAAAGTACTGCGCTAGTAACACAAGGCGGATCCGGAAAAAGAACAGCAGGAAAACACTTTGCAGTAATATGTACGAAAACGGATTATGATATTGTATTCAGGTAAACTGGTGTCAAGTACAGGGATAAAGAGGTAACACATTATGTGAAAGAGACGGTAAGTCAGAAGTGACGGACTGATATGTGGTCGAGATTAGGAAATCAATACCCACTAATATTTAATTCGTAGGGGAGAGTGTTGTACTGTGGGACACTATTCTGCCCTGCGTCAGAAGTTTTATATATGTCCTTATTCCATTTCTAAATTACATCATTGACTTTATATGTGCTGCGGCCTTTTTCTGAAATTACAAAAATTGCTCTGGAAAATTAAGGTGTTTCCAAATGTGAAAAACTGTTACAGGGTACAATATGGACATGTACCTACGAAAAATAATCTATTCAAATTTAAAAGTGTTGGGGTGGAGAGAAAATTTTCAATGCTGTGTATAATGTTTTACATTATTGCTCTACTACATACCAATAATCAGTAAGATCAAAATGGCTCAAATGGCTCTGAGCACTATGGGGCTTAACATCTGCGGTCACCAGTCCCCTACTACTTAAACCTAACTAACCTAAGGACATCACACACATGCATGCCCGAGGCAGGATCGAACCTGCGACCGTAGCAGTCGCGGCGTTCCGGACTGAAGCGCCTAGAACCGGTTGGCCACCTCGGCCGGCTAAATCAATAAGTGTAATCAGATTAAGAAGTATTACCAAAAATTAGTTACACTTTAAAAACTTTTTGAGTTTCAGTTTTCGAGACACGGAACACCATTAAGACATGAAAGAAACTCAGCTCATTTGTAAATATGATGTGTTTCACGGTAAAATTACAATCCGTTTCCTAACAAACGTCACTACACTGTATTCTCTATCTCTGTGGCATTGATGCAGCAACCGTGCTAAGGTTATAGAGAGAATTCTGTCGTGGTTGCAATAAAGATGGATGTAATAGTTCTTTATTAGCGATGAGTCTCGCCTGCATTGGAAGGCACCTTCAGACAATATAGGAAAATTAGAAAACGCGGTAGATATATATTGACTATATAACGAAATTCTAAAACAACAAACCAAGCAAAAATTATCTAACCCTACGACATAAAAGTTACAGGTTATAAATTGCTTTTAGGGTGTGGGGGGAGGGGGGAGGAATGGTAGCTGAAGAGTGTACTAGCTCCCGTAGTATCCAATATAACAATTTAACACGCACCGAACTGTGGGTAAATAATCATCTCATGAAATGACGAGGCAAACGAACAAAATTACACCCAGGAAAGAATGGGCCAAGTGCATGTATAACGCTAAATTGGTGGTTCATAAAATTAGGTGCCCAGAATGTCCGGCCGAATACATCGGACAGGCGGCGATGTCATTTACTGTTAGATTCAGCAAACGGTTCCTAACGAAGAAAGAGAAAATTAAAAAAAAATACTGCGGACTGGTCATGAAAGTAGCACTAGTTAGATACCAATGCCTTTAGACATAACACTTTACAGTTTTGTTTAAGTAAGGCTTGAATGAAACTTAAGTAAAATTCGTAAGGTACAAATCGCGTAGACTGAAGCCAGGCACACCGACTTGATCCATACTCGCGTTTACCTTCCTGTATTTAGACACATACAGGCACACACAGGATTCATGACAATAGAAAGCCCACGAAACTGAGGACATTGTCTGCTCTCCAATCGATCCATATATTGACAATAGAAAGCCCACGAAACTGAGGACATTGTCTGCTCCCGAATCGATCCAGATATTTGTGGCAGAAGGTATCTTTTGTCCCCTGTCACTTCGAGCTTTTCTTGTCCCATTCATGAATGGTTTGCGAGAAGAACGACTACTGGTAAACCAACGTGTGAGCCCGAATCTCTCTGACTTTACCTTAACCGTCTTTTCCCGAGATACACATAACAGGAACGTAAACTCCCGGAATTTTAGCACACTGCGATGCAGAAAGCCTCTCTTGCACCGACTGCTACTGGAATTGGCTGAGCATCTTCGTGACGCTTTCGCGCTCATTAAATGAACATAAAACGAAGCGCGCTGCTCTTCTTTGGATCTTCTCTATTTCCATCCTCCCTCGGGCATGGGTGTGTGTGTGTTTGTCCTTAGTATAATTTAGGTTAAGTAGTGTGTAAGCTTAGGGACTAATGACCTTAGCAGTTAAGTCCCATAAGATTTCACACACATTTTTCTCTATTTTACTTTACCTATCCTATCTGGTACGGGTCCCAAACTGAAAAGCAATATTTAAGCATTGGTCGAACGAAGGTTTTGTAAGCTACTTTCGTTTTGGGTTGACTCCACTCCCTGAGGGTTCTTCCAGTGAATCTCCTTCTTGCGTGTGCCTTGCCTGCTATTATTGTATGTCACCGTTCCGCTTTAAATCGCTCGGTACATAGACTGCTAGACATTTTACGGACGTAACTACTCCCAGTGATTGTTCTGCAATCGTGTAATCATACAATAGTGGGTGTTCCTTCCTGTTTACGCGCAACACCTTAGATTATTTTTTTATGTCGAGTGTCAGTTGCCATTCCCAGCACCAAGTATTGACTGTCTGCAATTTTCTAGCTTCGTTACTTCTTTGTACACTACAGCACTATCTTTGAAAATCCTCATGCACCGCCAGACGTTATCCACTAGGTCATATGAAAATAAATGTTCCTACTTCACTCCTTTGGTATACGTCCGATGTTACTTAACGTATAAAGATTTCTCTCCGCTGAGAATGAGATTCGACGAAAGAAGTGAAATGTGAAGACAGGCCACGATTGTCAACTGCAATATTACGGGAAAGTACCGTCTTCTCCTAGGAACTGTTACTAATAAAGACCAACAAAGAGTACTTGGAAGTTTATTGCAAAATACACACACGTAACTCATTCCCCCAATCGTATTGAATACGGTGGCATGAGCCAATGTAATATCGATTTAGTTATAATGTATTAGGCACTGTTTAGGTTCAAATTGCTCTGAGCACTACGGGACAACATCTGAGGTCATCAGTCCCCTAGAACTTAGAACTACTTAAACCTCACTAGCCTAAGGACATCACACACATCCATGTCCGAGGCAGGATTCCAACCTGCGACCGTAGCAGTCGCGCGGTTCCGGACTGAAGCGCATAGAACCACTCGGCCACCACGGTCTTCATATCATACAGTCTATTACAGAAAATAACATTAATCTGTTCAGATCAACAGGTTTCTGAAAGCCACACATCACTATAACGTGACGAAAATCACATTTGAGCGCAAAGTAATGTTAACAAAGAAACTATACCATAGAAAATATAACATTTAACGCCATCATAGCGGGCTACTGAAGAATGGGATACGACGCGTCGGCTTTGACCAATGGCTTCAGAAGTTACCAGAGACAATGTGTTGCACAGATTTAACAGCAAAGACTAATGTTGAGAAATAAAGGAATGCATGACAGAGAAAACAGACGGTAGACATATGTCACGTAAATTCATATTTCGAACATAATTTTAAATATATCGCTTCTTCGAATCCTAGTATCCTGTTCTTCAGTTGACCTATATAGCTCACCAGTAGAATGGGCTACTAGTGCAAAAAGGAAAGAAGAAAGAGGACAGAAGTAACGTTAACACGGAATATTTCAGGTGACACGTATGAGTGGTATCCCGAACTTCAGCTGATCATATCGATAACTGCAGTACGGTATACAAATTTCACGTATGTCGACAGTTTTCGCCTTCTCTGGCACCAGTATCCTATTCTTCAGTAGACCTATGTAGGCCAACTGGCGAACGTGAAAAAACCGACATACGTAAAATTTGTGTCCCATATTTCAGCTGACATATCTAGGTCAACTTCAGATGACCTATGTAGGCCATCTGGCGAAGGCAAAAACACCGATATACGTAAAATTTGTATCTCATATTTCAGCTGACATATGTGGGTCAACTGAAGAAAAAGATATGAATGATAGCGAAGACTAAAGAGTCAATGTACGTAACATTAGCATCGTGTACCTCAGTTGAACTACGAGAAGGCGAAAAAAAGCGACGTACATAAGAATTGTATCCCACACTTCTGTTGACCTATATAGGTCAACTGAAAAGTAGGATACTAGTACTAGCGAAGGCGAAAAATAGCGACAACTGTAAAACTTGTATTCCGTACTGCAGTTGACGAATCCTTCTTCAAATCTTCCACATTCATAGGAATAGATAAATCCATACCTAACAATGAAAATCAAAAAGTAAAAATTATCCAGAATGAAACAATTCTACCAAAATACCTCAAACTTACTAAGAACCAAACTAAGTACTGAATGAATTAGAACGAACAAATCGTTTTAGTTAATATAAGCGACAAAAATCGTTCACAAAGTCTGGCAGTGTCTTTTAAAAACACTTTCATTTATTTCAGTTTACAATGATGACGCCTCGTCGCAGTAGAAAACCGATTTATTATCTAGGGCTTGAAACTAAAGACACTAATGTCTATGAGTAAACAATGACGTCATTAGTTGTATCCCATTCTTCAGCTGACCCCAACATAGTCAAAATAGGGATTCTAACACACAGCACGGTGTGAAGAAACTGCAGCAAAAAAGTAACTGACATCAATTTACATTCTGATTACGCCTCATGATAAATATTTTTCATAAAATAGGCAATTCACACTTTGAGAAACTTCTTCACACTTTGAAAAACTCGTAACTTATATTCAGCGATTGCGATGTCGTGTACGTCATTTATGCTGGAAATGTTCAGTCTATAAAAGCAAAGCAAACCTGAGATGATACTTCTGCAGGGTAATTATTCACTGTGCACTTAACGAACACGAATCCTTAGAGTTACTGTACGTTAGTAAATTGACGATATCTATAATGGCAGGGCGGGCATAAACAGACGTACACAATGCAACGCATACTCTCCGATAAAACAGCTACACTACAATTTTATGGTGACGGACGAACATACCTCAAATTTGAGCGGCCAAACTGGATAATGTTACAACTTCAGAGCGTTGCTAGGAAACGAACATTCGCATCCCATTGTTAGAACCGCTGCGCGGCCGTCATCAAGATGCCCTTTCGCCGTCATTTATGTCTTAATCAAATAGTTAAAGTAAAAGTGACTCAGTGTTTCAAGTCTGTCATGTGAAGATTCACTACATTTGGAAGAAATAAGTCGTATTTCTCCCTGTGTTTCATCAGTACTGTGCTTGAGAACGACTAGAACTTTTCGAGCAGTTGATGTCACACTGCGGGAAAAGTAGAGCGCTATTCGAGTTTCGTTCGCCTGCAATTTAGCGACTGCTGTTGGTAATTTCTCCACGACTTGTCTTCGCGTTATTAATGTAATATGGATTATTATAATATACTGAAGCGCCAGAAAAACTGTACAGTCATGCGTATTCAAATACAGAGAAACGCAAACAGGCGGAAGACGGCGCTGCGGTCGGCAACGCCTATATAAGACTACGAGTATTTGGCGAATATGTTAGATCTGTTACTGCTGCTAAATGGAAAGTTATCTAGATTTAAGTGAGTTTGAACGTGGTGTAATAGTCGACACACGAGTGATGGGAGACAGCATCTCCGAGGAAACGATGAAGTGGGGATTTTCCCGTACGACAACTTGACGAGTGTCCTCTGAATATCAGGAAAACGGCAAAATATAAAAATTCCGACATCGCTGGGGCCGGAAAAAGATCCTGCAAGAACGGGACCAACGACGACTGAATCTAATTGTTCAACGTGACAGAAGTGCAACCCTTCCGCAGATTGCTGCAGATTTCAATGCTGGGCCATCAAGAAGCGTAAGTTTGCGAACCATTCAACGAAACATCATCGTGTACTGCACGACACACACTTTACGCCTCGCGTGGGCCAGTCAACACCGACATTCGACTGTTGATGACTGGAAACATGTTGCATGATCGTTTCATACCGTATCGAGTAAATGGACGTGTATGGGTGTGGACACAGCCTCAGGAAATGGATCCTACATGTCAGCAGAGGGGTGGTCAAGCTGGTTGAGGCTCCGTATTGGTATAGGGCGCGTGCAGTTGGAGTCGTATGGGACCACCGATTCGTCTAGATACGACTCTAACAGGTGACACGTACGTAATCATCCTGGCTGATCACCTGCATCCATTGATGGCCATTGTGCATTCCGACGGACTTGGGCAATTCCAGTATGACAATGCGACACGCCACATGTCCATAATTGTCACACAATGGATCCAGAAACACTCTTGTGGCCACCAAACTCGCCAGGCATGAACATTACTGTTTGTATCTGGGGTGCGATGAAACATGCTGTTCAGAAGAGTTCTCCACTCCCTCCTACTCCTACGGATTTATGGACAGCCCTCCAGGATTCATGGTGTCAGTTCCCCCCAACAGTTCTTCAGACGTTAGTCATGTCCATGCCACGTCGTGTTGTGGCAGTTCTGCTTGCTTGCGGAAGCCTGTGCCGTCCCCAGTGAAAATATTGAAAAAAAAAAAACTCTAACGCAAATATTAAAATACCTTAATATGGACGAGAGCTTTTTATCTCGATGAGAAAAAAGTATATTGAGTGCGATACCGGCCTCACAGGCGAAAAAAAAATTTCCTCATTTGTATTATTACACTTCTGGTCATTAAAATTGCTACACCACGAAGATGACGTGCTACAGATGCGAAATTTAACCGAAAGGAAGAAGATGCTGTGATATGCAAATGATTAGCTTTTCAGAGCATTCACACAAGGTTGGCGCCGGTGGCGACACCTACTACGTGCTCATATGAGGAAAGTTTCCAACCGATTTCTCATACACAAACAGCAGTTGACTGGCGTTGCCTGGTGAAACGTTGTTGTGATGCGTCGTGTAAGGAGGAGAAATGCGTACCATCACGTTTCCGACTCTGATAAAGGTCGGATTGTAGCCTATCGCGATTGCGGTTTATCGTATCGCGACGTTGCTGGTCGCGTTGGTCGAGATCCAATGAATGTTAGCAGAATATGGAATCGGTGGGTTCAGGAGGGTAATACGGAACGCGTGCTGGATCCCAACGGCCTCATATCACTAGCAGACGAGATGACAGGCATCTTATCCGCATGGCTGTAACGGATCGTGCAGCCTCGTCTCGATCCCTGAGTCAACAGATGGGGACATATGCAAGTCAACAACCATCTGCACGAACAGTTCGACGACGTTTCCAGAAGCATGAAGTACCAGCTCGGAGATCATGGCTGCGGTTACCCTTGATGCTGCATCACAGACAGGAGCGCCTGCGATGGTCTACCCAACGACGAACCTGGGTGCACGAATGGCAAAACGTCATTTTTTGGGATGAATTCAGGTTCTGTTTGCAGCATAATGATGATGGTCGCATCCGTGTATGGCGACATCGCGGTGAACGTACATTGGGAGCGTGTATTCGTCATCGCCATACTGGCTTATCACCCGGCGTGGTGGTATGGGGCGGTCACCTCTTATTCGCATTAACGGCACTTTGAACAGTGGACGTTACATTTCAGATGTGTTACCATCTGTGGCTCTACCCTTCATTCGATCCCGGCGAAACCCTACAGTTCAGCAGGATAATGCACGACCGCATGTTCTAGGTCCTGTACGGGTCTTTCAGGATACAGAAAAGTTCGACTGCTGCCCTGGCTAGCACGCTGTCCTGATCTCTCACCAATTGAAAACGTCTGGTCAATGGTGGCCGAGCAACTGGCTCGTCACAATACGCCAGTCACTACCCTTGATAAATTATGGGGTCGTTTTGAAGCTGCATGGGCAGCTGTACCTGTACACGCCATCCAAGCTCTGTTTGACTCAATGCCCAGACGTATCAAGGCCGTTATTACGGCTAGAGGTGGTTGTTCCAGGTACTGATTTCTTAGTATCTATGCACCCAAATTGCGTGAAAATGTAATCACATGTCAGTTGTAGTATAATATATTTGTCCAATGAATACCCCTTTATCATCTGCATTTCTTCTTGGTGTAGCGATTTTAATGGCCAGTAGTGTATATAAAATGTTAATTTCAGTTTTAGAGTGCAAAGATTACTAATTATGTACAAGAAAATCAAGGTAAGTTTAATGTGAAGAAGAAGGGAGTTCAATTGTTCTTCTACCATGCTCTTGCTCCCTCTCTTCTGATGTGGTAGACGTCGGACATGTTTGTTAATTGCTGATGAATGTAAGCTCATTTCTGATAATAATTTAATAAGATAATAGTTTAAAGTTATTGTTCCCTTTTATTTGTAGAAGGTGGGACCTGTGTCATATCAGCTTCTTTTTTAAAATCAGTATTCTAAGTAATCTTCTGCGCAACAGTTGCATCCGCCGCTGCAGTAACAAATGCAATTACGTCGCGATTTTATTTCACGAATTTGGCGGAAGAGAAGGTATCGCCCGGTCATAATATAGCAAATATTTTTTCCACAGTCGCCTGTCGCAGCGGAAGGAAACATAGGTTTTTAGATTTTTATTTTCAGTTACTCGCCGAAATCCAGAGCCACGACTCGGACTTAATTATTTGTTAATGCCCGTAAGAACAATTCTCTCGCGTGTGTGAGCAGTTGCAAATTATAACAAACAAATCATCCTTGTAAAAAAATTTCTGAGGCAAAATACAAAAATATATTTTCAGTTTTCAAATTAAATGCAATGTGTTTCTATACTGGCCCATATTACAGTAACTAACCTGAACAAAACGTTTGCTCATATTAATCTTTATTAATCAGCCAGTTATTAATACCATAAACTCAAAAATAATTTCAATTCAACGTTACATCCAAATCTCAATCATTTAAAAAGTCCTTCGCGCCCACACTACATATTTTTATTATTGTCCTGCGAGAAACGCTACACGATATGAGACAGATGTACCAGTTTGTTTGGCTCTTCAGTGTAGAATTAACTCTAAAACACGGACTGTAATTTTTCTAGGATGTAAGTCACATGTAGACTTCTGTTGATGCTGGTTCCACTACGGATCATGTCGTTGTAATGTACTCTCGTTATTGAAATTACAGTCAGTTCAATGTGATTTATTTCGTGCTTTAGATATTTAATTCCTAAGATTTTTTCTTGTCGGAGTCGAAAGTTAAAAGAATATTTTAAAGCTGGTAACTTAGTAAACAAGGGTCTAAATACCTATTTGCAACGTATTCAGCAACACATTTTAGAGTCTTAAAATCATACAAAATATGTGACTTGATACAAAAACCAGTGATATTTTACCCTTGACAGTTAGTTTTACTTTACAATCAGTATAAATGTTTACACATCAACACGTACGGTTGAGAACTGTTATTACAAATTAGTTTAAATATAACATGAATTTGTGTAGTAGTAGGATTTATCGCGATTTGCTCCTGTGTTTCATAAAACTCTCAAAGATAAACAATGTAATAGCTTGTCGTTGTAGCAGTTTCGCAGAATCCTGCGTGTTGTTTGCACCGGTGATGCACTAGTCAAGTGTCACGTGCTTATTCTCGCAGCATTCGGAACCGTATCTCCGTGAACAGACCGCTAGTACTGTCTGCAAAACCCTACGTTTCATTTTTCATTATGGCAAAATTAGTGTCTGAATGTTTGACGCGAGATGGAAAAGGTAGTGCACTATAAACATTTATGGGGTTTTCTGCTAATATATTATGCATCAGCCGTCCAAACTCTAGAAGTCTTAGATATTGAAAAATTTCTGTTACTTTAGACAACATTAGGTGTACGTTAGAAAGGAAATAAGTCCTGGCATTGGGTCAGTCTCGATTTCTATATGCTGCTTGCTGCTTTGCTTTATTTAATTCTCAGAAATCGGTTATCAGCTTTAAATGGAAGAAAAAATGTGTTGTGAGGAGGAACCTTACGCTGTTTTCACTAGCTTGCTCCGCCTTGCAATTTGTGGTAACCAGATTGTTTCAATTAATACAGCTTCGATTGCTGGTTGGGTCACGATACAAGGGAATGTAATCTCATTGTTCCAGTCAGAACGACAGAACTAGAGGACTGAAAAATTTGGTCTGCTGTTCTCACAAGGGAGACGACTACACGTGTGGGCACCGAGTTTCGTTACCAAAAGTCTTCGGTTATTACGTGTTTTGCAGTAACATTTTGGTATCATTATTTAAGCCAAATTTTGAGGAATTAACTGTATTTCGCTTCGATTATCTGACTCACTGGCTACCAGCAATATGGACTGTTATTTTTCCGTAATTTTTATCACGCAGTCCGTATTCACTCGCCCACTGCGAACATGAGCAGTGTGGCGCATGCGCAATAAAAACAATTCCATGTTGTCCGCTCAATTGACCATATACACTCCTGGAAATGGAAAAAAGAACGCATTGACACCGGTGTGTCAGACCCACCATACTTGCTCCGGACACTGCGAGAGGGCTGTACAAGCAATGATCACACGCACGGCACAGCGGACACACCAGGAACCGCGGTGTTGGCCGTCGAATGGCGCTAGCTGCGCAGCATTTGTGCACCGCCACCGTCAGTGTCAGCCAGTTTGCCGTGGCATACGGAACTCCATCGCAGTCTTTAACACTGGTAGCATGCCGCGACAGCGTGGACGTGAACCGTATGTGCAGTTGACGGACTTTGGGCGAGGGCGTATAGTGGGCAAGCGGGAGGCCGGGTGGACGTACCGCCGAATTGCTCAACACGTGGGGCGTGAGGTCTCCACAGTACATCGATGTTGTCGCCAGTGGTCGGCGGAAGGTGCACGTGCCCGTCGACCTGGGACCGGACCGCAGCGACGCACGGATGCACGCCAAGACCGTAGGATCCTACGCAGTGCCGTAGGGGACCGCACCGCCACTTCCCAGCAAATTAGGGACACTGTTGCTCCTGGGGTATCGGCGAGGACCATTCGCAACCGTCTCCATGAAGCTGGGCTACGGTCCCGCTCACCGTTAGGCCGTCTTCCGCTCATGCCCCAACATCGTGCAGCCCGCCTCCAGTGGTGTCGCGACAGGCGTGAATGGAGGGACGAATGGAGACGTGTCGTCTTCAGCGATGAGAGTCGCTTCTGCCTTGGTGCCAATGATGGTCGTATGCATGTTTGGCGCCGTGCAGGTGAGCGCCACAATCAGGACTGCATACGACCGGGGCACACAGGGCCAACACCCGGCATCATGGTGTGGGGAGCGATCTCCTACACTGGCCGTACACCACTGCTGATCGTCGAGGGGACACTGAGTAGTGCACGGTACATCCAAACCGTCATCGAACCCATCGTTCTACCATTCCTAGACCGTCAAGGGAACTTGCTGTTCCAACAGGACAATGCACGTCCGCATGTATCCCGTGCCACCCAACGTGCTCTAGAAGGTGTAAGTCAACTACCCTGGCCAGCAAGATCTCCGGATCTGACCCCCATTGAGCATGTTTGGGACTGGATGAAGCGTCGTCTCACGCGGTCTGCACGTCCAGCACGAACGCTGGTCCAACTTAGGCGCCAGGTGGAAATGGCATGGCAAGCCGTTCCACAGGACTACAGCCTGCATCTCTACGATCGTCTCCATGGGAGAATAGCAGCCTGCATTGCTGCGAAAGGTGGATATACACTGTACTAGTGCCGACATTGTGCATGCTCTGTTGCCTGTGTCTATGTGCCTGTGGTTCTGTCAGTGTGATCATGTGATGTATCTGACCCCAGGAATGTGTCAATAAAGTTTCCCCTTCCTGCGACAATGAATTCACGGTGTTCTTATTTCAATTTCCAGGAGTGTATTTCATTTGCATCATACTCTCACGTCCTTTCTTTGTTTTATTTCCACTCTTGTACGTATCTAATGGAACTAATCAGAGACAACAGTTTGCAAGCCTTCGTATTTGTGGTCTCCGCGATCCATGCGCACGTAATACCTCGCACAGTGGGCGAGGGTGTTTCCATTTACATCGTTTCATTCTGAAATGAATGCAGAACGTCACCCTTGCAGTAGTGGGATGATTAAACTTAGGAAACGTCAAATAAGGGAATGCGTTTCAGAAGTCGTAACTACCAGTCCGAAAAGGATGAATCACTAAAATTATACTGAGAATTGTGGCGTGACGAATTCTCATTCCAAACTTAACGATTACGGGATCAGGGCAGGTATCAGAAATAATGTTACAAGAGTTCCTGCAAGACATTCGTCTGAAGGCTGTAGTTCTCGTTAAACTGGCCTTAAGATTCAAGTTACCTATAAACACTAATTAACAAGAAAGGATGAGATTTAGGTCCGACCGAGCGACGAATTACTACGTAATAACTTTCGTTGTCCCCGCTCATTAGCTTTTAACGTTGATGTAGGTTGTGCTGCTATCAGGGCCGTAATGCTAACGTTTTATGGCATCTGAAACAACTCCCTACAAGGAACACGACTTCTCCATATCGGTAGAAGCAGCTGATAATGGACTTGGAAGCTATTTCCAGTCTCTAGCGCATTATACACCGTCCGATATCCGTTTCCAGCTTTACTTATAGGTTTACGTTATCTCGCCACGTTGCAGAAGAAATGAAGTCTTACGAAGCTTAAATCACAGAGATAAGGCCTCGTACTCTCTTCTCTTAAAGGTTTGTATTTCCTCACGTCCCAGAAAAACTGGTGGAAGATCGATCTACAGTTACTATAGCCAATACGTTGTAGTACTCACAGGAGAAATAATGCAGAGATAGCTGAAAAATATTCGAAATGATAGAACTGCAAGGAGCTTAAAGTACTGAGCGCTGTAAAGAGTTGAGTGAATGCAATCAGCTAAGTTTTTCGCATAATCTTGGAAATAATTGACTTACCAAAAGTTTTAACTTTACATACGCTGATGTTTTGACATATTTCCTACCAGCCATACACTGTATCACTTGGTGGGAACAACAGTATGAGATGAAATTACGATGATTCAGTTGATGGAGTTTCTTTGGACAGTGGTGTCTACTCGATAGATGTCAGTGTTTCACGAAATTGCAGAAGTCCGTGAAAAATATCTACTTAGTAGTTAACGTCGTATTACTCAGTAGGTTTCTCAGCAGACTGGCAATGTCGTGAGTTTGCGAGCGTAGTGCACCTCCTCTTAGCTACAGTCGGTAGCGTCGTCTTTGGAGACAGATATCTTTGTGAGGGGTCGCCAAATAAGGGAGATCCGTATCGCAAGATATTCTGCCGTACGGTTTTCCTTCTAGTAACATTTTCTGTTGTCTTACGCTTTTTACATTGTTAATCCAAAATTGTTAATGTTTGGACTGCAGATATTTTGACAGTAATGGCATAAAAATAGGGGAAGAGGGATCAAAACATATGTAATAAAATGACAAATAAGTTATTCAGAAAAGGCAAATATTTCGATTTCACTCACAAGGGAACGTCCCCATCGCACCCCCCTCAGATTTAGTTATAAGCTGGCACAGTGGATAGGCCTTGAAAAACTGAACACAGATCAATCGAGAAAACAGGAAGAAGTTGTGAGGAATTGTGAAAAAAGAAGCAAAATGTACAAACTGAGTAGTCCATGACCAAGATAAGCAACATCAAGGACATGTGTGTGCTCTGGAGTGCCGTGGTCCCGCGATTAGCGTGAGCGACTGCGAAACGACTGTTCCTTGGTTCAAATCTTCCCTCGAGTGACAATTTTAATTTTCGCAAAGTTCTGTCCGTTCGTTTATTGACGTCTCTGTTCACTGTAATAAGTTTAGTGTCTGTGTTTTGCGACCGCACCGCAAAACCGTGCGATCAGTAGACGAAAGGACGTGCCTCTCCAATGGGAACCGCAAACATTTGATTGCAAGGTCATAGATCAACCGATTCCTGATATATTCTATACGACACTGGTGACGGCATCTGCGTCACATGACAGGAATATGTTGTCGACCCACCTAACTAGTACACTTGGCGAATGTGTAAAAAGATTCTACCTTGCCCGATTTAGGTTTTCTTGTGGATGTTTCGATGTTTGTTTAGGTGTAACGTCCCCATACTACGGCGCAGTTATCTCGCATCGGACGGACGGACGGACGGACAGATAATAATTCTCTGAAAATAAAAACAAACTTTTCACTCGAGAGAAGACTTGAACCAATGACCTCTGGTTTTGCTGCTGCTCACGCTAACCACGGGACAACGGCGCTCTTAAGCACAAACATGTCCTTGATGTTGCCTATCTTTCGCATGGACTACTTAGTTTGTATATTTTGCTTATTTTTTTCATAGTTCCACACAACTTCTTCCCGTTTTCTCGATTTATCTATGTTCAGTTTTTCAAGGCCTATCCACTGTGCCAACTTATAGCTAAATCTGAGGGGGGTGCGATGGGGAGGTTCCCTTGTCCGGACATGTCTTTCGGTTTCCATATTCATAATTCTTTTTTCTGTTGGAGGTAACTGCAACCGGTGGTTCGTAGTGGCTGGTGTTCCTGGGAAGCAGCTTCTGCGCAGAGGAATGCCTCCTTGTACGGCTGCTGCATCCATTTTCCCCTGTCCTGACACTTTGTTGCTATATATTGATGTTGAAAGGAATCCGTCGGCTTGATGTTGTTGCTAAATAGTTTGATGGCTGGCCAGGTTGCTGACATTCATCATTATTTTTAAAGGCTGTGATTACGAAGTTCACAAAGATTTCTGTGTATCTGGGTGTTTCCTCGTTTTTGTTTTCATGCTGGTTTAATTTCTCGATGTGTCATAGGTGGAAATTGCGTGCTCTGCGTGGACGTGGCCGATCTCTCGCGAGCAGGGAATGGCTTCAATTCTCGTCCCTTGAGCGCTGTCACTCAAAAACGCTTCGGTGCGGTGAAACATCCCCTTAGAACAATTTATACACGACTGTGCTTAACCTGACACACAATATTTTTAGCGCAACGCAATCTGACTTACAATAATCCCTACAAAACAATGGCCCTGACTAACATTAACCTATACCTTTCACAAATCACTTACCTCACAAAAATCTTCGTTACTCAAGCTACAGCAATACAGCGAGCGCCACTACTGCCAGCTAAATAACAGATTCAAACTACGGAAGGCACTAACTACTAGTAGGCATAGTTTGCAAATGAAAGATTTTGATAGAGAACAAACAATGTATTTACCTTAATAGTCATCAAAAGTCATAATATATACAGCAGTTCATTACATCCATTTTTACAAATTTCAAAACTCAGCCATCTCTCTCTCCACATCCACCACTGCTGGCGGCTCACCTCCAACTGCGCAACGCTACGCGCTGTTCACATCCAGCTGTCGCTGCTCAACACTACAATGGCAGACAACAATGCAAACTAGCCACAGACTGCACACAGCACAGCCAGTGATTTTCATACAGAGTGCTACGAAACTTTGCCAATAAGACAACATAAACAGCCTACTTACAGCGGTTCTCTTGATCAGGATAAATACACCACTGGCCATTAAAATTGCTACACCACGAAGATGACGGGCTACAGACACGAAATTTAACCGAAAGGTAGAAGATGCTGTGATATGCAGATGATTAGCTTTTTAGAGCATTCACACAAGGTTTGCGCCGGTGGCGACACCTACAACGTGCTGACATAAGGAAAGTTTCCAACCGATTTCTCATACACAAACAGCAGTTGACCGGCGTTGCCTGGTGAAACGTTGTTGTGATGCCTCGTGTAAGGAGGAGAAATGCGTACCATCACGTTTCCCCCTTTGATTAAGGTCGGAGTGTAGCCTATCGCTATTGCGGTTTATCGTATCGCGTCATTGCTGCTCACGTTGGTCGAGATCCAATGACTGTTAGCAGAATATGGAATCGATGGGTTCAGGAGGGTTATACGGAACGCCGTGCTGGATCCCAACGGCCTCGTATCACTAGCAGTCGAGATGACAGGCATCTTATCCCCATGCCTGTAACGGATCGTGCAGCCACGTCTCGATCCCTGAGTCAATAGATGGGGACGTTTGCAAGACAACAACCATCTGCACGAACAGTTCGACGACGTTTGCAGCAGCGTGGACTATCAGCTCGGAGACCATGGCTGCGGTTACCCTTGAGGCTTCATCACAGATAGGAGCGCCTGCAGGTGTTCCCGTTTATCTCAACGACGAACCTGGGTGCACGAATGGCAAAACGTCATGTTTTCGGGTGATCTAGGTTCTGTTTACAGCATCATGATGGTCGAATCCGTGTTTGGCGTCAACGCAGTGAACGCACATTGGAAGTGTGTATTCGTCATCGTCATATTGGCGTATCACCCGGCGTGATGATATGGGGTGCCATTGGTTATACATCTCGGTCACCTCCTGTTCGCATTGACGGCACTTTGAACAGTGGACGTTACATTTCAGATGTGTTACGACCCGTGGCTCTAGCCTTTATTCGATTCCTGCGATACCCTACATTTCAGCAGGATAATGCGCGACCGCATGTTTCATGTCCTGTACGGGCCTTTCTGGATACAGTAAATGTTCGACTGCTGCCCAGGCCAGCACATTCTCCAGATCTCTCACCAACTGTAAACATCTGGTCAACGGTGGCCGAGCAACTGGCTCGTCACAATACGCCAGTCACTACTCTTGATGCACTGTGGTATGGTGTTTAACCTGCATGGGCAGCCGTACCTGTACACGCCATCCAAGCTCCATTTGATTCAATGCCCAGGCGTACTGATTTCTCAGGATCTATGCATCCAAATTGCGTGGAAATGTAATCACATGTCAGTTCTAGTATAATATATTTGTCCAACGAATACCCGTTTATCATCTGCATTTCTTCTTGGTGTAGCAATTTTAATGGCCAGTAGTGTATTTGTTTACGAGCTAGACAATAGGCTGGGACGGTTCCACACAAAATCCTGTGCTGCATAGTGTCTAGTTCACTGCACGTGTCGCAGGCGTCTGTCAGGACCAGGTGTACGCCTGCTAGTTTTTCTTTTTCCGCTATCTTTCTGTTTACATCTTTGCTGTACATGCTGCGGTCTCCTTGTGGTGAGAAATGCGCCGAGACACTTTTCCCATACGAATTTCCACCGCTACTGTGGAAATTTTGACTGACCGGTATTCTTGCCTCTGATGGCATCGTATAGTCTCATTGTTTGCCTTGTCTCTGGGATTGAGGGAAATTGTTGGTATATAACTTTTCTTTGTGAACACTTTTATGCAAAACTTAAGCGGAAAAGTAACTTTCGCTTAACGTAACACTGCCAAGTCACGTTATCAGTGAAACTTGGAACATACATAGAAAGACCTGCTACAGTATAGTACAGATAGTAATTGTAAGAAATACGCAATGAGAGAAACGCAAATCACACTTGTATTCAAAAGCAATAATTACACTGATGCTATCACGATTCATGATGGTCCTGTAGACGCTACAAAAGGCGGGACTTGGTTTATGACAGGGTCTGTGTTCAACATGGACGGCAAGGCATGCTTTGAAACGTTTTCACGTGCTGGGCGGAAGGTTGGCGATGAGTTATTGTGGTAGGGCGTTACATTCCGCCACCAGCGCGGTATGGTCGTAGGTGAATTTTTACGCGCTGCAGTACATCTTCACACGTCCATTTTCTGGGATTTAAGTCGGGGAAACAGGCAGGGCAGTCGATTCAATGAATATCTTCTCATTCCAACAGCTGCTCCGCCTAGGGTGTTCGATGCGGTCGCGCATTATCATCTATAAAAGTGAGGTTAGAACCGGGTCGAATGCAACCCTTAAAGTAAAAAGCACTGGGCAAGGAGTACAGTGTCACAATGACGGTGACCGATGTGTGTTCCGTGGTCAAAGATGTTAGTGCCAAGAGAATAGGGAACGGACGAACGAGGAGTGACGGCGAGGGCTCTCCTGCGCTGAGAGGTGTCAGAGTCACGCGTAGTGGTTCTGGACGTTCACCTCCCCGGTGGGAGCAGGGGACACTTAATGCACTCAGGAACGTTGCCGAACACGATCGTCCTGGTGGTACAGGTGTTACGGCGAGGCGAGGAGAATGTTGCACTGGCGTACAAGAAATCTCTGAACACGGCACGCTCATCTGTCACCTTCATTGTAACATTGTTCGTCGTTACTTGGGTTCATTCGGGCCTCATTTTATTTTTGTGGGTGACAACGCGCAAGTGCATCGAACAGCACAGCAGGAGGCGCTCTTGGAACGAGAGGATATTTGGCGAATGGGCTGCCCCCCCGTTACCGCGTCTTAAGTCGCATCGAGCAGGTGTGGAGTTCGTTGAGAGGACGTATTACAGCACGTCCATATGCACTTGTCAACTGCGCTGGTGGAGAACACCCCACCACAAGAACCCCTTACGAACCTTGCGAACACTTTGTACAAGGTACTCTGCCGCCCATGGTGATCACGCGCCTCGTTAAGTGCCAAGGCCCACCTTTCATAATGCCGTAAGGGACCGTCATGAATCACGGTGACCTCAGTGTAATTATTGTCTTTGAAGAAAACTGCCATTTCGCTTTGCCTCATTTGGCATTTCTTTCGGCCACCTTCTGTACTACAAGGTGCATTCAAGTTCTAAGGCCTCCGATTTTTTCTCTAATTAACTACTCACCCGAAATCGATGAAACTGGCGTTACTTCTCGACGTAATCGCCCTGCAGACGTACACATTTTTCACAACGCTGACGCCATGATTCCATGGCAGCGGCGAAGGCTTCTTTAGGAGTCTGTTTTGACCACTGGAAAATCGCTGAGGCAATAGCAGCACGGCTGGTGAATGTGCGGCACCGGAGAGTGCCTTTCATTGTTGGAAAAAGCAAAAAGTCACTAGGAGCCAGGTCAGGTGAGGTGAGTAGGGAGCATGAGGAATCACTTCAAAGTTGTTATCACGAAGATACTGTTGCGTAACGTAGCTCGATGTGCGGGTGCGTTGTCTTGGTGAAACAGCACACGCGCAGCCATTTCCGGACGTTTTTGTTGCAGTGCAGGAAGGAATTTGTTCTTCAAAATATTTTCGTAGGATGCACCTGTTATCGTAGTGTCCTTTGAAAAATGGCATCCACGTCTCAACCATTGTCACAACCGACGAAAAGAAAGTCCCATTCATGCTGTCGTTGCGCGTCAACATTGCTTGGCAACATGCCACACGGGCAGCCATGTGGTCGTCCGTCAGCATTCGTGGCACCCACCTGGATGACACTTTCCGCATTTTCAGGTCGTCATGCAGGATTGTGTGCACAGAAGCCACAGAAATGCCAACTCTGGAGGCGGTCTGTTCAACAGTCATTCGGCGATCCCCCAAAACAATTCTCTCCACTTTCTCGATCATGTCGTCAGACCGGCTTGTGCGAGCCCGAGGTAGTTTCGGTTTGTTGTCACACGATGTTCTGCCTTCATTAAACTGTTACACCCACGAACGCACTTTCGACACATCCATAACTCCATCATCACATGTCTCCCTCAACTGTCGATGAATTTCAATTGGTTTCACACCACGCAAATTCAGAAAACGAATGATTGCAATCTGTTCAAGTAAGGAAAACGTCGCCATTTTAAGTATTTAAAACAGTTCTCATTATCGCCGCTGGTGGTAAAATTCCATCTGCCGTACGGTGCTGCCATCTATGGGACGTATTGACAATGAACGCGGCCTCATTTTAAAACAATGTGCATGTTTCTATCTCTTTCCAGTCAGGAGAAAAAAAAACCGGAGGCCTTAGAACTTGAATGAACCTCGTACACTGTAGCAGCTCTTCCTATGTTTGGTGCAAGTTCCATCAAGTGGTGTTACTTGCCAATGACACATCTTGCGGAAGCTGGTTTCGTTCTTACGTTCTGCAGAACAGTGTAGTACTTTTGCAGGTAGCCGAGTGTACTTGTAATAACTTAATACTAATACATAAATAAATAAATATAATTGTACGAATATGGCAATGCGCTTCTGAAGCAGCTGTGGCATGGATCAAATACACGGTCCAGTCGGTTTAATGTGGCCCCTGGCTATGTTCGGCGGCAATGTGCAGAGCCAATCACAGACGGCAGATGGCACCACTGACCGAGGAGGGTACATAAAACGTGTCGTTGGGACGTGGAAAACAGTGCAGTCGCTGTCATAATGTGGAAACGGAGCGATTTACCCGACGTCCGAAAGGCCATGATCATTGGCTTCCGGATCAAAGATGAACACTGTCTCCTCAACGACGGTTCACCGGACGTTGCAGGCGCCTTGATCATGCAGCTATGCTGATTGCTGTTAACCGGCGACGAAGGCTGGAATTTGCATTCCAGTTCCGCAACTGGACGTCTACTGAGTGGTGACAGATGACTTTTCCAGATGAATCACTTTTCATTCTCGGACATGCAGATGGTCGTTGGCGTGTGTAGCACTGCAACGATCGTTTTAAGTGCCCAGATTGGAAGAGCCAGTCAGACTGGAATGTATACCGCAGAGACAGGCTGGACAGTGAAGGGATAGGCGTGTTTATAGCGATTAAATGTGCAATAGTATCGAACGAAATTGACGGAGATCAGAAATGTGAAATAATTTCGGTGAAGGTCACGGTTAAAGCAGGCTCAAACAAGGTAACTGGATGTCTCTATAGGACCCCTGGCTCAGCAGCTGTTGTGACACAGCAACTCGTGGAAAATTTGCGAAATATTTGCAGTGGATTTCCCGACCACGTTATAAATCTGGGTGGAAATTTTCATTTGCCAGATATAGACTGGGAGACTCAAACGTTTATAACGGGTGGCAGGGACAAAGAATGCTGTGAAATTTTTTTAAGTGCATTATCTGAAAACTACCTTGAGCAGTTAAACAGGGAACCGACTCGTGGCGGTAATATATTAGACCTTCAGGTGACAAACAGTCCCGAACTATTTG
Source organism: Schistocerca cancellata (assembly GCF_023864275.1). Taxonomy (NCBI): domain Eukaryota; kingdom Metazoa; phylum Arthropoda; class Insecta; order Orthoptera; family Acrididae; genus Schistocerca; species Schistocerca cancellata. The sequence goes on from NC_064630.1 coordinate 812,986,258, forward strand.
AAACAGTTAACGCAGAACAGGAATCAGCAATCATAAAGCGGTTACTGCATCGATGATTTCAGCCGTAAATATAAATATTAAACAAGGTAAGAAGATTTTTCTCTCTAGCAAAAGTGACAAAAAGCAGATTTCAGAGTAACTGACGGCTCAACACAAAAGTTTTATCTCAAGTACAGATAGTGTTGAGGATCTGTGGGCAAAGTTCAAAACCATCGTACAATATGCATTAGATGAGTATGTGTCAAGCAAGAACGTACGAGATTGAAAAGAGCCACCGTGGTACAACAACAGAGTTAGAAAACTGCTGCGGAAGCAAAGGGAACTTCATAACAAACATAAACATAGCCAAAGCCTTGCAGACAAAGATAAATTACGCGAAGAGAAATGTAGTGTGTGGAGGGCTATGCGAGAGGCGGTCAGTGAATTCGAAAGTAAACTTCTATGTACTCACTTGGCAGAAAATCCTAAGAAATTTTGGTCTTATGTCAAAGCGGTAACCAAAATGGTACTGAAACAGATGATGACAGACTAAAGGCCGAAATACTAAACGTCTTTTTCCAAAGCTGTTTCACAGAGGAAGACTGCACTGCAGTTCTCTCTCTAGATTGTCGCACAGATGACAAAACGGGAGATATCGGAATATACAACAGAGGGATAGAGAAACAATTAAAATCGCTGAAAAGAGGAAAGGCCGCTGGACCTGATTGGATACCAATTCGATTTTACACAGAGTACGCGAAGGAACTTGTCCCCCTTCTTGCAGCGGTGTACCGTAGGTCTCTAGAAGAGCGTAGCGTTCCAAAGGATTGGAAAAGGGCACAGGTCTACCCCTTTTCAAGAAGGTACGTCGAACAGGGGTGCAGAACTGTAGACCTATATCTCTAACGTCGATCAGTTGTAGAATTTTGGAACACGTATTGTGTTCGAGTATAATGACTTTTCTGGAGACTAGAAATCTACTCTGTAGGAATCAGCATGGGTTACGAAAAAGACGGTCGTGTGAAACCCAGCTCGCGCTATTCGTCCACGAGACACGGGTTCCCAGGTAGATGCCGTGTTTCTTGACTTCCGCAAGGCGTTCGATAGAGTTCCCCACAGTCGTTTAATGAACTAAGTAAGAGCATATGGACTATCAAACGAATTGTGTGATTGGATTGAAGAGTTCCTAGATAACAGAACGCAGCATGTCATTCTCAATGGAGAGAAGTCTTCCGAAGTAAGAGTGATTTCAGGTGTGCCGCAGGGGAGTGTCGTAGGACCGTTGCTATTAACAATATACATAAATAACCTTGTGGATAACATCGAAAGTTCACTGAGGCTTTTTGCAGACGAAGCTTTAGTATACCGAGAGGTTGTAAAAATGGAAAATTGTACTGAAATGCAGGAGGATCTGTAACGAATTGACGCATGGTGCAGGGTTTCGCAATTGAATCTCAATGTAGACAATTGTAATGTGCTGCGAATACATAGAAAGAAAGATCCTTTATCATTTAGCTACAATATAGCAGGTTAGCAACTGGAAGCAGTTAATTCCATAAATTATCTGGGAGTAGGCATTAGGAGTGATTTAAAATGGAATGTTCATACAAAGTTGATCGTCGGTAAAGCAGATGCCAGACTGAGATTCATTGGAAGAATCCTAAGGAGATGCAATCCGAAAACAAAGGAAGTAGGTTACAGTACACTTGTCCGCGCAATGCTTGACTATTGCTCACCATTGTGGGTTGTGTACCAGATAGGGTTGATTGAAGAGATAGAGAAGATCCAATGGAGAGCAGCGCGCTTCGTTACAGGATCATTTAGTAGTCGCGAAAGCGTTACGAAGATGATAGATAAATTCCAGTGGAAGACTCTGCAGGAGAGACGCTCAGTAGCTCGTTACGGGCTTTTGTTGAAGTTTCGAGAACATACCTTCACCGAGGAGTCAAGCAGTATACTGCTCCCTCTTACGTATATCTCGCGAAGAGACCATGAGGATAAAATCAGAGAGATTAGAGCCCACACAGATGCATACCGACAATCTTTCTTTCCACGAAGAATACGAGACTGGAATAGAAGGTAGAACCGATAGAGGTACTCAAAGTACCCTCCGACAAACACCGTCAGGTGGCTTGCGGAGTATGGATTGTAGATGTAGATGTAGATGTACGATGGCCTCTAGCAACAGGACCATGCCACATGTGACAGAGCTCACAGTCTACGAGCATGGTTCAAACAGCATCAGAATGAGTTAGCCATACTCCCGTGGCGTCCAGACTCACCGCATTTAAACCCACTTTAGAATTTGTGGGACCACCTCGAGCGGGCTGCTCACGTCACGCGTCCTCAGCCGATAATTTTAGCCCAGCTGGCCACGGCACGGCAGTCGTCAGTCTTTCTAATCGCGCAGTGATCGCTATTCAAAGATAAGGGAAATTAGAGCTCGTACTGAGGCGTTGAGATAGTCGTTTTTCACTCGCGCGATCCGCGAGTGGAACAGAGGGCGTGAAATATGACTTTGGTGTGAACTGTACCCTCCGCCACACATCGCATGGTCGCTAGCGGAGTATATATGTCGATGTAGATAACCTAAATGAATATATACACCTGAGGGTGTGTGTCGGAGGGTACTTTGAGTACCTCTATCGGTTCTACCTTCTATTCCAGTCTCGTATTGTTCGTGGAAAGAAGGATTGTCGGTATGCCTCTGTGTGGGCTCTAATCTCTCTGATTTTATCCTCATGGTCTCTTCGCGAGATATACGTAAGAGGGAGCAGTATACTGCTTGACTCCTCGGTGAAGGTATGAAACTTCAACAAAAGCCCGTAACGAGCTACTGAACGTCTCTCCTGCACAGTCTTCCACTGGAGTTAATCTATCATCTATCTATCATCTCCGATAGCCAATAAGCGGTGCGTGGCGGAGGGTACAGTTCATACCATATTCGTCCCGGTACCTTCCAGAACCTCAGTGGCTCCCTTCCCACTGCTACGCCGCAAAACGTTATTCAGCCTTCAACAAGTCCAGTGTGACAGGACTGTGTACCTACACTTGTTAAAACAGACAGCGTATCAGACAACACATCATAAATAATGCGTCTCAACACCTCAAGAGAAGTAATGTCAGGAGAATGGCGGCTCGATTCCTCTTCCGCATATACTGATTTAGGTTTTCTACATCTACATCGACATATATACTCCGCTAGCCACAAAGCGGTGTGTGGCGGAGGGTACAGTTCATACCAAAGTCATATTTCTCGCCCTCTGTTCCACTGGCGGATCGCCCGAGTGAAAAACGCCTCAGTACGAGCTCTAATTTCCCTTATCTTTGAATAGTGATCACTGCGCGATTAGAAAGTTTGTGGTAATAATATATGCCTTACATCCTCTGTGAAGTTCGAATTTCGGAATTTAGTGAACAGCCCATTCTGTTAAGCGCGTCGTCTATCTGCAAGTGTGTCCCACTTCAAACTCTCTATGAGATTTGTAACGCTCTCGCGATGGCTAAATGTACCAGTCACGAATATTGCCGCTCTTCTTTGGACCTTCTCACTCTCTTGAATCAGACGAACAATACTCTAAGACTGGACAAACTAACGTATTGTAAGCTATTTCCTTTGTTGAAGGACTCTATCGCATCAGGAGTCTACCAATAAACCGCAGTCTAGAGTTTGCCTCTCCCGTTACTATTGTAATCCGGTCATTCCATTTGAGATCATTTCCGTGATTTACCCACATGGCTTAAGGCAAGTGCCGGTATGCCGCCTTGTTGAAGGACTCTATCGCATCAAGAGTGTACCAATAAACCGCAGTCTAGAGTTTGCCTCTCCCGTTACTATTGTAATCCGGTCATTCCATTTGAGATCATTTCCGTGATTTACCCACATGGCTTAAGGCAAGTGCCGGTATACCGCCTTGTTGAAGGACTCTATCGCATCAAGAGTGTACCAATAAACCGCAGTCTAGAGTTTGCCTCTCCCGTTACTATTGTAATCCGGTCATTCCATTTGAGATCATTTCCATGATTTACCCACATGGCTTAAGGCAAGTGCCGGTATGCCGCCTTGTTGAAGGACTCTATCGCATCAAGAGTGTACCAATAAACCGCAGTCTAGAGTTTGCCTCTCCCGTTACTATTGTAATCCGGTCATTCCATTTGAGATCATTTCCGTGATTTACCCACATGGCTTAAGGCAAGTGCCGGTATGCCGCCTTGTTGAAGGACTCTATCGCATCAAGAGTGTACCAATAAACCGCAGTCTAGAGTTTGCCTCTTCCGTTACTATTGTAATCCGGTCATTCCATTTGAGATCATTTCCATGATTTACCCACATGGCTTAAGGCAAGCGCCGGTATGCCGCCTTGTTGAAGGACTCTATGGCATCAAGAGTGTACCAATAAACCGCAGTCTAGAGTTTGCCTCTCCCGTTACTATTGTAATCCGGTCATTCCATTTGAGATCATTTCCGTGATTTACCCACATGGCTTAAGGCAAGTGCCGGTATGCCGCCTTGTTGAAGGACTCTATCGCATCAAGAGTGTACCAATAAACCGCAGTCTAGAGTTTGCCTCTCCCGTTACTATTGTAATCCGGTCATTCCATTTGAGATCATTTCCGTGATTTACCCACATGGCTTAAGACAAGTGCCGGTATACCGCCTTGTTGAAGGACTCTATCGCATCAAGAGTGTACCAATAAACCGCAGTCTAGAGTTTGCCTCTCCCGTTACTATTGTAATCCGGTCATTCCATTTGAGATCATTTCCATGATTTACCCACATGGCTTAAGGCAAGTGCCAGTATGCCGCCTTGTTGAAGGACTCTATCGCATCAAGAGTGTACCAATAAACCGCAGTCTAGAGTTTGCCTCTCCCGTTACTATTGTAATCCGGTCATTCCATTTGAGATCATTTCCGTGATTTACCCACATGGCTTAAGGCAAGTGCTGGTATGCCGCCTTGTTGAAGGACTCTATCGCATCAAGAGTGTACCAATAAACCGCAGTCTAGAGTTTGCCTCTCCCGTTACTATTGTAATCCGGTCATTCCATTTGAGATCATTTCCGTGATTTACCCACATGGCTTAAGGCAAGTGCCGGTATGCCGCCTTGTTGAAGGACTCTATCGCATCAAGAGTGTACCAATAAACCGCAGTCTAGAGTTTGCCTCTCCCGTTACTATTGTAATCCGGTCATTCCACTTGAGATCATTTCCGTGATTTACCCACATGGCTTAAGGCAAGTGCCGGTATGCCGCCTTGTTGAAGGACTCTATCGCATCAAGAGTGTACCAATAAACCGCAGTCTAGAGTTTGCCTCTCCCGTTACTATTGTAATCCGGTCATTCCATTTGAGATCATTTCCGTGATTTACCCACATGGCTTAAGGCAAGTGCCGGTATGCCGCCTTGTTGAAGGACTCTATCGCATCAAGAGTGTACCAATAAACCGCAGTCTAGAGTTTGCCTCTCCCGTTACTATTGTAATCTGGTCATTCCATTTGAGATCATTTCCGTGATTTACCCACATGGCTTAAGGCAAGTGCCGGATGCCGCCTTGTTGAAGGACTCTATCGCATCAAGAGTGTACCAATAAACCGCAGTCTAGAGTTTGCCTCTCCCGTTACTATTGTAATCCGGTCATTCCATTTGAGATCATTTCCGTGATTTACCCACATGGCTTAAGGCAAGTGCCGGTATGCCGCCTTGTTGAAGGACTCTATCGCATCAAGAGTGTACCAATAAACCGCAGTCTAGAGTTTGCCTCTCCCATTACTATTGTAATCCGGTCATTCCATTTGAGATCATTTCCGTGTTTTACCCACATGGCGTAAGGCAAGTGCCGGTATGCCGCCTTGTTGAAGGACTCTATCGCATCAAGAGTGTACCAATAAACCGCAGTCTAGAGTTTGCCTCTCCCGTTACTATTGTAATCCGGTCATTCCATTTGAGATCATTTCCATGATTTACCCACATGGCTTAAGGCAAGTGCCGGTACGCCTTGTTGAAGGACTCTATCGCATCAAGAGTGTACCAATAAACCGCAGTCTAGAGTTTGCCTCTCCCGTTACTATTGTAATCCGGTCATTCCATTTGAGATCATTTCCGTGATTTACCCACATGGCTTAAGGCAAGTGCCGGTATGCCGCCTTCGAAAAAGTGTTTCACCCCTCGTCGGTGAACAGGGCATCACAGATGGGGAAGAAGATCGGACATATCCTCTTCTAAGAACTGCACCGCTATCTGCCTTCACGGATTTTTGGGATCTACGGAAAACTAAATCCGGATGACTGGAGTGTGCTTTGATCTGCTGGCCATCCCGCATGCTTGACCTGCATGTTTAAATCTCCCGTGACTGAACCGGAATCTGAAGAATGGGACCACAAACTTGATACGTCAAATGTGAGAGTCATACCACAACTTTGTTGCAGTGTTCCACAGTGGCATGAATACTGGCATGAACGAGCAGCTTCCAACTGGCTAAAATTTGCAGCCACAGAGGATTAGGTCTAACTTTGAAAGCTACACCTGTTCGCATCTACTCATTTCACAGGGGAATGTCATCTTCGCAAATACGTTGGCGATTTCAAATTTCTTCTTCCAGTGCAGAGTCCCCTTCGGTCGCACCAATGTTGTTTTTGTCACGAAGCCATAATTCTAGCTATTGTTCCACGAAGTATATTTTTCAAGCTAGAATCGTTTCAAAATAAAGTAAAAACAATATACAACAAAACCTGAAGTATGAGCATCGTCAATATCCACACAGCTGGATCTAAACGAAGAGACGGGGCAAGATATGCATTTGTGGATGGTGAGACTAATCTAACAGGTGAATTAAAGCTCCCGGAAGCTGTGTCCAAAGTCACCGCAGAACTCATAGCGATTTAAGAGGGACTTAAATACTCAAAAGAGATGCAAGAAGGAACAATAATAGTTTTATCACACGCTCATAATTTATGCAGTTAAAATACTACCGCGTCAACAACACTAAACCTTAACTAGTATATCCGATTATAGAACCATGCACTGCTTTACCACATAAATAAGATGACGATAATGTTATGAGCGAAGGCGCAGAGCGGCATAAAGGGAAATGAATGAGTAGATCCTCTGGCCAAGAAGCCGTATTCATTGGTTCAGAGAAATATGGTAAATTTTTTTTCATATAATAAGGACTAAAAACAGGGCCCGATGGAATGAAAATCACCAACAGTCTTACAAAATCAAGTGGAGAGATTGCGCCACAGCGATGCCTAACCTACCATCACATCCTTGGTAACAAACTTGCAGCTGCAGCAGAAATTGTGTACTGACAACGGCGCGTCTTCGTGTCAAACATGGGAGGTTTCGGGAACGTCTCTGCCGTGTCAACATGGTCACATCATTTCCATGTCAATGCCGCAATAAGGAAGATGCTAATCACATTTTCTCCGCCTGCCACAGAAGATATCAAGTAACTACTAAAGCATCTGATGACCTTTGGAAATGCAGTGCCTGTAGACATTAACACGCTTTTAGCAACGGAAGACACAGAAGTATATAACCTCATCTATCACTTTGTAACAGAGAGTCAGATCAGAACATTTTTTTTATTTATCTTCTAACTACATTGATGCAGTCCGCCCCGATTTCTTCTCCTGTGCCAGCGTCTTCACCACAGAATAGCAATTCCAACCTGAGTCGTCAATTATTTGCCGGATGTATTTCAATCTCTGTCTTCCTCTGCTGTTTTTGCCCTCTACAGCTCCCTCTAGTACCATGGAAGTAATTCGCTGATGTCTTAATAGATGTCCTATCATCCTGTCGCTTCTCCTTCAAAGCGTTTTCCACATATTCATTTTCTCTCAGATTCTGTGCAAAACATCCTCATTCCTTACCTCATCAGTCCACCCAATTGTAGAACCACATCTCAGATGCTTCGATTCTCTTCTGTTCCGATTTCCGCACAGTCCATATTTCAGTATCATACAATTCTGTGCTCCATACGTACATTCTCAGAAATTTCTCCCTCAAATTAAGACCTTTGTTTGATACTAGTACGCTTCTCTTCGTAAGGAATGCCCTTTCTGCCACTGCTAGTATGCTTTTGATGTCCTCCTTGCTCCGTCCGTCGTTGTTTATTTTACTGCCTAGATAGCAGAATTCCCTAACTTCATGCTAAGTTTCTCGCTGTTATAATGTCTGCTACTTCCCATTACTTTGGTTTTTCTTCGATTTACTCTCAATCCATATTCTGTACTGATTACATTGTTCATTCCATTCCGTAGATCATGTTATTCTTCTTCACATTCACTCAGGATAGCACTGTCATCAGCGAATCGTGTCACTGATATCCTTTCACATTGAAATTTAAACCCCGTCCTGAACCTTTATTTCCACCACAGGTTCTTCGATGTACAGATTGAACAGTATGGGGGAAAGACTATATCCCTGTCTCACACTCCTCTTAATCTGAGCACTCTTATTATTCCCTCTCGGCTCTTGTACGTGTTGTATATTACCGTTTCTCCTTGTAGCTTACCTGTATTTTTCTCAGAATTTCGAACATCTTGCACCATTTTACATTGCCGGACCCTTTTTCCAGGTCGACAAATCCTGTGAACGTGTCTTGATTTTTCTTTAGTTTTGCTTCTGTTATCAATCGCAAAGTCAGAAGTGCCTCTCTGGTGCCTTTACCTTTCCTAAAACGGAACTGCCCGCCATCTAACTCACTCATTCTACCTGTTCCCCCAATGATTTTAGAAATTCCGATGTAGTGTTATGTATCCCTCCTGCCTTATTTGATTTTAAATCTTCCAAAGCTTGTACAATTGTTCATGTAGTTCAAAATGTCTGCATAGTTTTCTTTTAAGCAGACACAGTGAAACCCATGTGGGCATCAATGAGCTCTTACTGTCGTAACAGATTCGTTATTGTGTTACTTAATGCTCCTGCATATATTTTTAGGACCATGACATTGTGCTACGTATATACACTTTATTATTGACACTCGAAAATAATCCAAGCATAACCTTCTGAAAAAGGGCAAGAAGTGCCTTGAACCGGGAAAGAAATTAAGTTTCTTTTATGCAACTGGTTGCTAATTGTTTAATTATATACGACTACAGTTGCTGAAAACGGATAAAATTCTAAAATGTCTTTCTTCTTGAACTGTTACCAACCTTCTGTACCGAATCATCAGTAATGAAGGACGGTAGTGCATTTCCTTCCTCGTCGTAGCCATTTGTGCGGCCATCTTTGATTGTTCTATAGTCTACACCATCAACTAACATCTATAGCGCTCGTACAGTTTCTCCATGCACACAATTAAATTGCCGACGAATTTCGGCAGCTTTCACGTCTCTCGCATTTAAAAATCTAATAAAAGCACTTATTTTACAATCGGCGGCATTTTAAATCGGCTGAGTCATTGTAAATAAATTTTCATGCAACGAAAACTACCGCAATGCCCTTTGTGAATAGCCAGCAGCTGAAGCTAATTTGCGAGCAAGCGCTGCATAGCGCCGGCAATGCTCCAACGGACATATTTCAAAACGCCACTTACTTAAAAAACGCTCTTCGTATCCACATATATTATAAAAAAATAGATGTACGTGTGAATGTATGTATCTTCCACACCTCCTCCTAAGCCACTGGACGGGCATCAACCAAACTTGATACAGAAATTACTTACTGTCTGGAGATGGTCGCTGTGAGGGTGGCTTTGGAAAAGGTGCCTAGCCCAGGAGGAGTGGAAATCCACACTATATTGATCCTTTATTTGAAAAGGAGACCGCTTAGTGAGTGAGTAAAAAGCACTATACGTAATTTCAAACTTTAACGGAACTTTTTCTCGCTCACAACGTCCACAAAGCGATGAATTGAAATACGTTTATCGCTAACTAAATTTTCGTTGTTAAGGCAGTAAAACTGCCGCATGGAGCATTTATTATGTGGTGTCACCGCCAGACACCACACTTGTTAGGTGGTAGCCTTTAAATCGGCCGCGGTCCGTTAGTATACGTCGGACACGCGTGTCGCCACTATCAGTGATTGCAGACCGAGCGCCGCCACACGGCAGGTCTAGAGAGACTTCCTAGCACTCGCCCCAGTTGTACAGCCGACTTTACTAGCGATGGTTCACTGACAAATTACGCTCTCATTTGCCGAGACGATAGTTAGCATAGCCTTCAGCTACGTCATTTGCTACGACCTAGCAAGGCGCCATTACCTGTTACTATTGATGCTGTAAAACATGTACCGTCAAGAGCTATGTTCACCAATTACGGATTAAAGTTAAGTATTCCAACAGCTGCGACCTTTTTTGCTAAAGTCTAACTTCCTTGTCCAGTTCCAGACCTCACGCCAGCCTGCGTGAGCTTAAACGCGTGCCTTCGGCTTCCTCATAGTGGATTGGCTGTCTTGCCAATCCACAACATATTATTTAGTACTTCTTTACTCCCATGTGTGTTGGCAGATATGTTTCACATATATCACTGAAAGTACGAGCAAAATTTCCGGCCGGGGTCGCCGAGCGGTTCTAGGCGCTACAATCTGGAACCGCGCGATCGCTACGGTCGCGGGTTCGCATCCTGCCACGGGCATGGATGTGTGTGATGTCCTTAGGTTAGTTAGGTTGAAGTAGTTCTAGAGGACTGATGACCTCAGACGGTAAGTCCCATAGTGCTCAGAGCCATTTGAACCATTTGATTTTGATGATTGGAATCCTTATGCAAGTATCGGTATGTGTAACCTTCCGAAAGACTTCATGTTTCAGGCTATCATCAGTCTATCTCTTAACGAAGACATCCAAGATGGATATTGCATTGTCTTTCTCCATTTCCATGGTAAACTGGATTTTAGGATTTATACTACTTAAATAAGAAAAGAACGCCTCTAAAGCTTTATTTCCATGCGACCAAACCACAAATGTATCATCCACGTATCGATACCATCGACATGGTTCCTTATTCGCTTTTTACAGAGCTAATAGTTCGAATTTTTCCATGTAAAAGTTGGCCATCGAGGACCCAACGGGTTACCCATGGCCACACCATCAACCTGCTCATAAAACTCATCCTCCTACTGGAACTGACTAGAGGTGAGACAGTGTCCTAAGAGAGCAGTCAAATCGGCTGGGAAAACATCCGCTTTGTAAGCGATAACTTCGTTAAGTGGGATCATGGTCAATAAAGACACTATGTCAAAACTGACCTCTACTAATCAGCTATGTAAATAGCTTCTGTGTCTAGGTGACGAGTATGGTCTTCCTTCTCTTCCTTTAATACTATTTAGTGTGGGTGTCCAAGTGGATTATTCAAGACACTGTGACCGGTCTCCTAAAATTTTTCCTAGTATTGTAACGTATTACACACACAACAGAAAACCTGGGAAAGGCAGTAAAAAACCAACTCCACAATTATAGTTATCCTCTTGTCGAAACTATGTGTGCCAAGGAGTCAGCAAGTCATACATGTCTTATGATAATCATATTAATGTCCTCCATAGTGCATAATCTGAACAGATCTATTTATAAAGGGCTCGAATGATGACACAGTAGGGTATATCTGAAACAGAAATCCCATACATCCACATTTTCCAACTTCTCGTGGTAGGAATCCATGTAATATTGCTGATATTATCTTATGTAATTCATCAAAATAATATTCTTCAGAACATACGTTAATACAAGGATTGTATAACTTTACACAAAATTTTTGCAGTATATACTGTTGTTTCAAATATTAAACGGGGGTTGCAATAAGTCATACTTGGTTGATTTTTAAAAGACCCCCAATTAAATAAACACGCTTGATTGAACCCACTCTTTTGACGTCTACTTTGTTCCTATACTAACAGCATTTCTCAAGGAAATATTTTTGGAGTTATTCGTCCGTGACTTACGAACAGGGAAGTTTAGTAATCACGCGAAATGTGTCAGTGCTCTTTCATTCGTGTTGGAAAAAATGTTGACTGAATTTTCATCTTCTCTCAAACCATTCTCCCCGTTGCTATCTGTGTAGCATAATTTCGGTTTTAAAATTAATGAGCATTTTGATTACTTACCTCAGACTAGCATACACACCGCTTATTGTTTCTGCTCTATGACGAAACTTTCGTATTACCGTCAATCACTTGTAATATTTTTTATGTGTGATGCATTATAAACTTATGTGTCACTGGGCCATCCACATAATAATGCAATATAGGTAAATGCTATAATAAGATGTTCAGGACCGTTACCGTAGCACATCTTCTGAAACATCGTTTAACAGTACAGTTAAATCTGTCGGTAGAGTTAGTATTTCTCCCTCAATCCCAGCTAAAATGTATTTTCAACTGATGTAAACATTCAACGTTGAGCCTCCGTACAGGGTGATTTTTTTCAACCGTGTACAAACTGTAAAGTTTGATCGATGAGACCATACGGAACATAAAAGGTGTAATGAACTAATGTCCGGAAATATATGGTTTCCATGCTAGAGAACATTTATGCAATCACACTTCGTTACAGAGACTGCAGTCTAATACATACTGTACCATGTAGCCACAGTTAGAGTACATATGTCCGGTTTCCTCCTAGAGGGTGCTACTGTTCCTCATACGTCACACCCTAGCGCCCTCTCCAGCCGTAGTAACTGGTAACGTTGTGTCCGATTCACTTCTCTTGCTGACTCACTTTGTAGTGGATGAGATGCAGCGTTGTACACACTGCTTCCGTATTCCAATCGAGATCTTGCCGACACAGTGTTTACTGACGGAAAGGCAAATGGCAGCAAGCGGCGGGCAGGAGGGTTGTACCTATCCCAGCCGACAACAACCACAGCATTCAATGTTTGCAACAGTGTTTTGCCACCGTTTGTCTGAGACAGGGTCGTTTCAGGAAGGACGTACCCGAAAAGTTCGGATACCAGACTTCGAGGAAAATGTGATTAACACTGTGGAAGGTGGCAGCCGTGTTAGTATCAGGCAGTTGGCCGGTCAGTACGGCGTAAGCCAGACAGCCGTGTGGAAGATTCTACATGAGAATAGTTACTGCCTGTAACATTTACAGGGTGTTTCAAAAATGACCGGTATATTTGAAACGGCAATAAAAACTAAACGAGCAGCGATAGAAATACACCGTTTGTTGCAATATGCTTGGGACAACAGTACATTTTCAGGCAGACAAACTTTCGAAATTACAGTAGTTACAATTGTCAACAACAGATGGCGCTGCGGTCTGGGAAACTCTATAGTACGGTATTTTCCACATATCCACCATGCGTAGCAATAATATGGCGTAGTCTCTGAATGGAATTACCCGAAACCTTTCGACAACGTGTCTGGCGGAATGGCTTCACATGCAGATGAGATGTACTGCTTCAGCTGTTCAATTGTTTCTGGATTCTGGCGGTACACCTGGTCTTTCAAGTGTCCCCACAAAAAGAAGTCACAGGGGTTCATGTCTGGCGAATAGGGAGGCCAATCCACGCCGCCTCCTGTATGTTTCGGATAGCCCAAAGCAATCACACGATCATCGAAATATTCATTCAGGAAATTAAAGACGTCTGCCGTACGATGTGGCCGGTCACCATCTTGCATAAACCACGAGGTGTTCGCAGTGTCGTCTAAGGCAGTTTGTACCGCCACAAATTCACGAAGAATGTCCAGATAGCGTGATGCAGTAATCGTTTCGGATCTGAAAAATGGGCCAATGATTCCTTTGGAAGAAATGGCGGCCCAGACCAGTACCTTTTGAGGATGCAGGGACGATGGGACTGCAACATGGGGCTTTTCGGTTGCCCATATGCGCCAGTTCTGTTTATTGACGAAGCCGTCCAGGTAAAAATAAGCTTCGTCAGTAAACCAAATGCTGCCCACATGCATATCGCCGTCATCAATCCTGTGCACTATATCGTTAGCGAATGTCTCTCATGCAGCAATGGTAGCGGCGCTGAGGGGTTGCCGCGTTTGAATTTTGTATGGATAGAGGTGTAAACTCTGGCGCATGAGACGATACGTGGACGTTGGCGTCATTTGGACCGCAGCTGCAACACGGCGAACGGAAACCCGAGGCCGCTGTCGGATCACCTGCTGCACTAGCTGCGCGTTGCCCTCTGTGGTTGCCATATGCGGTCGCCCTACCTTTCCAGCACGTTCATCCGTCACGTTCCCAGGCCGTTGAAATTTTTCAAACAGATCCTTTATTGTATCGCTTTTCGGTCCTTTGGTTACATTAAACCTCCGTTGAAAACTTCGTCTTGTTGCAACAACACTGTGTTCTAGGCAGTGGAATTCCAACACCAGAAAAATCCTCTGTTCTAAGGAATAAACCATGTTGTCCACAGCACACTTGCACGTTGTGAACAGCACACGCTTACAGCAGAAAGACGACGTACAGTATAGCGCACCCACAGACTGCGTTGTCTTCTATATCTTTCAAATCACTTGCAGCGCCATCTGTTGTTGAAAATTGTAACTACTGTCATTTCGAAAGTTTGTCCGCCTGAAAATGTACTGTTGTCCCAAGCATATTGCAACAAACGGTGTATTTCTATCGTTGCTCGTTTAGTTTTTATTGCCGTTTCAAATATACCGGTCATTTTTGAAACACCCTGTACTAGCGATAGAGTACCCACGCTGCGAGGAGTTGTGTCACCGATTTCTTTTCCAGGCAACAACGATTCCGCGATCTGTGTCATCCATCCTGTTCACAGCTGAGGCCGCCTTTACGCGGAGTGGTATCTTTAACATTCATAACAGTCATCATTGGGGCAATATGCGGAACCCCTATGGTATGGTGACAGCGAATCATCACCGTCGGTACAGCTGGAATGTGTGGGCGGGGATAATTGGCGACTATGTTCTGGGACCATACTTCCATCCACAGGCCGGAACAATCGACGTTTCTTGCGGGTAACTTTGCCTCTCCTGCTGGAAGAAGTGCCTTGATGATACGAAGGGTCATTTGGCTGCTATATGATGGTGCTCCAGCCCACTTCGCCGTAAACGTCCGGACGCACTCAATCGTGTCTTCTCTGGTCGATGGATCGGACAAGGGGGTCCAGTTGCATGTCCTCCTCGTTCACCGGATCTCAACCCGAACGACTTCTGGTTATCGAGCCATCTCAAATGTATCGTGTATGCATAGCTCATTCCAGATGTCGAGACACTGGAGCAGCGTATTCAGGCCGCCTGTGAAACTGTTTGGATGAAGGCCGGCCGATGTCAACGACACAACATGCGTGCGTTGAGACGCAAGGATACTGTTTTCAGGACACACTGTAACTATGGCTACATGCTGCAGCGCCTATTAGACTGCAGTCTCTGTAACTATGTATGATTGAATAAATGGTATCTAACATGGAAACCATGCATTCCCGGACACAAGTGGTAGAATATCCATGTAATTTCGTGCACTTGTTTACCGTCGGCAGATACGTAAGTGATTAGGGGTTCCGTTTTCTGTGGCAGGTAGCTTTGCCACCACAGTTCATTAGTGTTGTTCGTGTTTAGTGTTGTTACCAAGCCCGATACCGTACGAGGGTGTTAACACAAAACTTTTGGCCTGTTTTTAAACCAAATTACTGCTGTAAATGCGAAGTCAACATATCCATTCGCAGCGGTTTATATTTCTCGCTCTCAGTTCTTCAAGATGCCAGCTGTGCTTCAGTCATCTACGGCGCGAGCATCCAAGTGTGATTTTTCTTCTTCAAGCAACGAATGCCCATAGAAATCTTCAGATAAAGGCAACCCACATGAGGAAAACCGTGTCTCGCTTTTAGAAGTGAGGAGGAAGTTGAGGAGGAGGAGATGTTGTGGTGTTGTGAACTCGCAAAAGACCGTGAAGGTCAGAATCACCATTATCGTTCGGGGGGGCTGCGTTCGTCGCTGACTGACGACATTTCCTGCGTAGTTGCAATGGTGAAGGCGGATCGACGTGTGCTCCTCAAGGACAATTGGTGAAAGCTTTGCATTTCGTACAAGTGTGTGTACGACATCGTTTCATCTACATCTACAGCTACATGGTTGCTCTCCACTTCACACTTAAGTGCCTGGTGGAGGGTTCATCGAACCATTTTCATACTACTTCTCTGCAATTCCACTCTCGAATGGCGCGTGGGGAAAAGGAAAATCTAAATGTTTCCGTACGAGCTCTTATTTCTCTTATTTTATTTTGATGATCATTTCTCCCTACATAGGTGGGTGTCAACAAAATATTTTCGCATTCGGTAAAGAAAGTTGGAGACTGAAATTTCCTAAATACATCTCGCCGCAAAGAGAACCGCCTTTGTTTCAGTGACTGCCACTCCAACTCGAGTATCGTATCAGTGACACTCTCACCCCTATTGTGCGATAACAGGAAACGGGCTGCCCTTCTTTGCACGTTTCCGATGTCCTCCGTCCATCCTACCTGGTAAGGATCCGACACCGTGCAGCAATATTCCAGCAGAGGACGGACAAGTGGAATGTAGGCTGTCACTTTAGTGGGCTTGTCGCTTCTTCTAAGTGTTATGCCAACAAAGCGCAGCCTTTGTTTCGCCTTCCCCACAATATTATCTATGTTGTCCTTCCAATTCAAGTTGCTCGTAATTGTAATTCCTAGGTGTTTAGTCGAATTGACAGCCCTTAGCTTTGTGCGATTTATCGTATACCCAAAATTTATCGGATTTCTTTTAGTACCCATGTGCATGACCTCGCACTTTTCTATATTTAGTGACAATTGCCACTTTTCGCACCATACAGAAATTCTCTCTAGATCATTTTGTAATTGGAATTGATCGTCTGATGATTTTACTAGACGGTATATTACAGCATCATCTGCAAACAATCTAAGGGGTCTCCTCAGATTATCACCTAAATCATTTATGTAATCCATGAAAAGCAGAGGACCTCTGACACTACCTTGCAGACGCCAGATATCACTTTTGTTCTACTCGATGATTTACCGTCTATCACTACGAACTGTGACATCTCTCAGAGGAAACCACGAATCCAGTCACACAACTGAGACGATATGCACGCAATTTTATTAATAGTCGCTTGTGAGGAACGGTATCAAATGCCTCGTGGAAATCTAGGAATATGGAATCAATCTGAGATCCCTTGTCGACATCACTCATTACTTCATGGGAATAAAGAGCTAGCTGTGTTGCACGAGAACGGTGTTTTCTGGTTCCGTGTTGGTTATGTATCAATAAGTCATTTTCTTCAAGGTGATTCCTAATGTTCGAGTACAGTATATGCTCCTAAATGCTACTGCAAATTGAGGTGAGTGATATGGGTCTGTAATTCAATGGGTTACTCTTACTTCCTTTCTTGAATATTGGTGTGACCTGTGCTACTGTCCAATCTTTAGGAACAGACCATTCGTCAAGTGAGCGGTTGTATATGATTGCTAAGTAAGGCGCTATTTTTTCTTCATACTCTGAAAGGAATCCTGATTGGTATACCATCTGGACCGGAAGACTTGCATTTAATAAGTGATTTAAGTTGTTTCGCAACACCTAAGATACCTACTTTAATGTCACTTATGCTAGCAGCTGTTCTGGTTTCGAATTCTGGAATATTTACTTCATCTTCTTTATTGAAGGAATTATGGAAAACTGTGTTTAGTAACTCCGCTTTAGTGGCACCATCATCGCTAACATTTCCATCGCTATCGCGCAGTGACGGTATATTTGCCACTGGTGTACTTTACATACGACCATAATCTCTTTGGGTTTTCTACCACATTTTGAGACAATGTATCATTTTGGAAACTATTAAAAGTATCTCGCAGTGACGTCCACACTAAATTTCGAGCTTCCGTAAAACTTGGCCAGTCTTGGGGATTTTGAATCCTTCTGAATTGGGCACGCTTTTTTCGTTGCTTCTGCAACAGTCCCGTCTCTTAATAACTTATTCCGTATGAATCTATCAATTGTTGTCGATACTGTATCTTTGAATTAGAGCCATATCTGGTCTACATTAACATAACTAGCTCGGAAGGAATGGAGACTGACTCTTAGGAAGGCACCAAGCGAATTTTTATCTGCTGTTTTAAATAGATATATTTTGCGTTTATTTTTAGTGGTATTGGTTGATATGGTTTTGAGCCTCGCTATGATGACCTTGTGTTCACTAATCCCTGTATCCTTCATGACGCTCTCTATTAGATCAGGATTATTTATGGCTAAGAAGTCAAGTGTGTTTTCGCAACCATTTACAATTCGTGTGGGCTCATGAACTAGTTGTTCAAAGTAATTCTCAGAGAACGCGTTTAGTACAATTTCGGAAGATCTTCTCTGTCTACCACCGGCTTTGAACATGCATTTTCGCCAATAAATTGAGGGTAGATTAAAGTTTCCACTGTATGAGTGGGTCGTTAGGGTAACGGAAGATTTTTTGTTGGTGAATGCCTAAGGAGCGATTAAGCAGTTGGATGACATGATGAAAGGCAGGAGAATGATTGCTTCAGTAAATGATCTGCAACGGTATGCGGTGACAGTTGCTGGACGGCACTGAAACTGGTGATGAAACATGGATACTGCATTTCAAGCTGGGATCGAAGCAGCAGAGCATGGAGTGGAAGCTTTCGGGTTTCCCTGTGGGAGAAAAAAGGAAAAGGAAAAATGCATTCAGTGCCATCTTTTGGAAAAGTGATGTAAACGGTTTTCTGCGATCGCCATGTACCGCTCCTGCTGGATTTCATACCATTAGGTGCACCGTCAGTACCGACGGTTATTGTCGTACACTATCATGACAGGGGGGTGCCATCAGGAAAGAGAGCCGAGATACTCTAGATGTGACCAGTGTAGTTATCCTCCACGACAATACGGTGCAATAAGTGGCAATCAGAACGACAAGCTCCTGTCATTTCACTGTGAGAGTCTGGACCATCCACTTCACAGTCCTGACCTCGTCCTAAAATGATTTCCAATCTTTAGGTCCAGTGAAGAAATTCGTGGCGGGACAGCAATTCATGTGCAGCAATGAAGCCAACACATCATTCCGAAGGTGGTCCCACAATCAGCCAGACGAATTCAGCTACAGGCTGCAATGGGACAGATGTCTAAACCAGTGTGAAGAACTTGTGGAAAAGTGGTCAGTGGTACGTTGATAAGAAAGTATAATTGCGATTACCTTATGTCGGCTAATAAAAAATACGGGCAATAACTTTGTGATTCGCTCTCGTATATAAGGGCCAGCAACAGTGTCAGACTAGCCGGCCGGGGTGGACGAGGGGCTCTAGGTGCTACACTCTGGAGGAGGAGGAGGAGATTAGTGTTTAACGTCCCATCGACAACGAGGTCATTAGAGACGCAGCGCAAGCTCGGGTTAGGGAAGGATGGAGAAGGAAATCGGCCGTGTCCTTTCAAAGGATCCATCCCGGCATTTGCCTAAAGCGATTTAGGGAAATCAGGGAAAACCTAAATCAGGGTGGCCGGAGACGGGATGACAAGGAAATTAGAAATTAGAAAAACGGACGTAGCTGGTGGAATACTTAACTTTAATCCATTATTGATGAACGTCGGATTTGACGGTACATGATTCACAATATCAATAGTAACTGATAATGGCGCCTTGCTAGGTCGTTGCAAATGACGTAGCTGAAGGCTATACTAAACTGTCGTCTCTGCAAATGAGAGCGTATGTAGTCAGTGAACCATCGCTAGCAAAGTCGGCTGTACAACTGGGGCGAGTGCTAGGAAGTGTCCCTAGACCTGCCGTGTGGCGGCGCTCGGTCTGCAATCACTGATAGTGGCGACACGCGGGTCCGACGTATACTAACGGACCGCGGCCGGTTTTAAAGGCTACCACCTAGCAAGTGTGTGTCTGGCGGTGACACCACAACAACACTGAGTGATCATAGTGCAGAAACTAAGATGACGCTTATAATGTGTGACAACTTTTATCAAAAATTGATAGTGTGTGATAGGTGCCTCATTGTGAACCTCCTTTTGACCGGCTAGTCAAATCGTGCTTTATCTCCATTTGTGGGGAATTCGGAGGTGACAGAAGCCCCATGTTGAGCAAGAGGGCACGCCCACTAACCTATCGAGATTCGTGTCTGACAGGTCCTGCCGGAACAAGCGAGTATCATCGTACTGTGACCAAGCCGATCACAATCTCTTCAGATCCATTCTGTCATCTGAGCACATATGGTGGATTGCCTGCAACATTGTGTGTTAGTTTGCACATTATTACTATTTTATATTATCAAATAATACATTGTACTACACATTGATCTTGCCAAAAGCCGAGAAGCGATTCTTCTTAGTGTTTTAGCTCTCTGGGGCACTCTGGGATGCTCTCTGGGACTGTGCGTCTGACGCCAGCCGTCCCATAAAGCGGCAGCAGGGGCGCTCGTGGTGGGTCGGCGGGCTCGCACCGCTGGCTTTGTTCAAATCGCTCTGAGCACTATGGGACTTAACTTCTGAGGTCATCAGTCCCCTAGAACTTAGAACTACTTAAACCTAACTAACCTAAGGACATCACACACATCCATGCCCGAGGCAGGATTCGAACCTGCGACCGTAGCAGCCGCGCGGCTCCGGACTACAGCGCCAAGAAACGCTCGGCCACACCGGCCAGCCCACTGGCTTTGCCAGATCCCGTGCAACTGCTGTCAGCATCTGCCAGAAACTTGCTGTTCCGTTGTCCACTTTGAAAAATCAGTAGGATGGTACTGATATGTGATACCACACAGCCTCTTCGTGTCATGACACTGTGCAGACGCCGCTAAGCCGCGGCTCCGACGCCGTCGTTCGTGCTTCAGTTTAGTCCGCGTCATCCCTGTTGCTATTGTATCAGCGGGGCTCTAATTTTTGTTGCTTCATTTGTAAGGAGCCTCCGCATGCTTAGAGAAACACAAGTTAAGTAATCTTCTTGAGCCGTGCTCACTCCCAACTCTGCGTTTCCGTGAACTTCGCTATGTGTGTTTGGTCTCCCGCCCATGTTGCGCTTATGTCGTGGTTCTTTTTCCTTCTACATGTGGCAGCAGTGATGTGTATCGATATTTGCGTCGTGTACCACCTTTGGTTCGGTGCTTATAGTTTCCAGCTGAGGGGTCTGGAGGCAGTCGGTCGATTGTTGCGGACGAGGGAAGTTATCACCGCACGGTGCAGTCGGCTGGGGCCTCTGGCAGCCCTGCGCAGTGTCGGAGCGTGTGTGGAGCTGTCCGATCGCTACGAGCTTAGTGGTTCACCGACCCAGGACGTTGAGTAGTGGTTTCAACTACCCAAGTCACGTCTGTTGTTGATTGGCAAGAGAGCCAACCCCGTGTTATTAGAAGAAGCCGAAAGGCACGCGTTTTAGCTCACGCAGGCTGGCGTGAGGTCTGGAACGGGACAAGGAAATTAGACTTTAGCAAAAAACGTACGTAGCTGTGGAATAGTTAACTTTAATCCTTAAATGGTGAACATCGCTCTTGACGGTACATTATTCATAATCTCAATAGTAACAGGTAATGGCGCCTTGCTAGGTCGTAGCAAATGACGTAGGTGAAGGCTATGCTATCGTCTCGGCAAATGAGAGCGTAATTTGTCAGTGAACCATCGCTAGCAATGTCGGTTGTACCACTGGGGCGAGTGCTAGGAAGTGTCTCTAGACCTGCCGTGTGGCGGCGCACAGTCTGCAATCACTGATAGTGGCGACACGCGGGTCCGACGTATACTAACGGACGCGGCCGATTTAAAGGCTACCACCTAGCAAGTGTGGTGTCTGGCGGTGACACCACAACGTCCATTCACGTTGTGGTGGTTCGTTTCGGTGGTTCGCTGTTGGGGAGGTTTTACTGTGAGCAACACCGAGAGTTTCTACGGCTGAGGTTTAGCCGCCATGCGGTGCCATTAACTATTTTGGTCGACTACAATTTGAGTGCACCAGTGGAATTTTCTGTCTTGTGGCCCGCCCTGGGCACTAACGTAATTTTAGGCAGCGTCCTTTCCTCACCTGTTGTCGCAGTCCAACACGGCGTGTAATTTTGCCAGCTAATACGTACTCCATTGTGGAGTATCTCGTTTGTAACTTTTCCGGTTTGAGTTCTCATATACTGACTGACGGGAAGCAAGTCGCTGTATCGGTCGGTCCGTGGCTGTCCCCTGGTTGGGTTCCGACGGATCAAGTATAATTGGGTTCACCACCTGTCTCGCCTAAGTGAACGAGGGCAGGCCGACCTTCCTGGAGGCTTATGAGTGCCACTGGGGTTTAATTATCTGTTGTCAGCTACTTTAAATTCTAGGCTTTTGGTTACTTTTGTTAATTTTCTTAAAATTTTGCAAAATTATTTTTAAATTTGTCTTTCAAGCTTAAACATTGCGGCCCTCTGCCTTTAAAAGATTAATGTAACATATTTTAAAATTTTGAAACTTAATTGTGGCCTTCAGCCATTGGTATTGCACCTTGCTTGTGTATGTTCTATCTGCTTAGCCTTACGGATTTCCACGTAGCCGTGATACGTTCTTTTTTTTTACTTTATTTGATTTTACTCTGTAATTGCTTTTTAATTTTGCTGATTTTTAAGATTTCCTGTTGTTAAACAGTCTGGCCTTCTGCTTTTAAAAGTCTATTGTAATATATTCTAAAATTTTGAAATTTAATTGTGGCCCTCAGTCATTTGTATTGCACTTGGCATGTGTTTGCTGGTTTTCTTTTTAAATTATTTTATTGCTATCTTAATTGGATTTTTATCTTGTTGATTTCTTAAGATTTCTTCTTTGGAGACCTTAACCCGTGAAAGAGTAGCATTCGGTAAAGGTCCGGCTATGTCCTGCTTTGGCTGTAAAGGTTATTAAATTACAGTAAATTACAATTAGAAGGAGAAACTGACCTCAGCCTTTGGCCCTTTCCACAATTCTATTACCTGTTCTGTCCAGCGGGTTTAACGGGCGGATCACTTCTGTTTAACACGTTAACTTATTCACTAACCGTTTTCACACTTGTCCAGCTTTCCTACAACGGCAGTTGCTACACTGTTGCCGGCCGGAGTGGCCGAGCGGTTCTAGACGCTTCAGGCCGGAACCGCGCGACCGATATGGTCGCAGTTTCGAATCCTGCCTCCGGCATGGATGTGTGCGATGTCCTTAGGTTAGTTAGGTTTAAGTAGTTCTAAGTTCTACGGGACTGATGACCTCAGAAGTTAAGTCCCATAGTGCTCAGACCCATTTGCACCATTTGAGCTACACTGTCCCGTAGCCACCTTTCCTTACCGTTGTGTACGATGCCGTACACAACAGTTGGAGAACAGCAGCAGCTGGGACAGTTCATTTCGTCGCAGGGGTAGGATGCCATCAACATCACAAAGTAAACGTCCAGGTTTGGAATGACAATATGATCTGGAAGCATGGCCTGATGGTGAATGGCATCGCATGTGTTCAGCGTTCAGTCATGGTTGTACATTACTCCTGATGACCATCAAAGTTGAGTACGGCAGTGTTATTACTGGTGTCCCAAGCTGGGGACCCATCAGGTGTGACTTCAGATCACGGCCGGTAGTTACTGAGGGATCTCTGGCTGCTCGTCGGTACATCACATACACACTGTGCCCTCACATATTCATTCACTTGCTACAGTATCTAGGTGCCGGTTTGCAAATGGGAAACGCTCGTTTTAGCATGGAACCTCTCTCTACGAACCATCTGTACCATGATGAGGTACACCGATGCTCGGTAAGGTCCCCCGGCTCGTCCGCGACTGAACATTTGGAGCACAAGCTCTATTCCAGTGTCAGTATTCAGAATATCAAGGGCCAGTTACAACAGACGTGCGCAAGCTTGCCTCAGGGGAGGAGACAACGGTTTTGTGATACACTACCGAACATAATCAGGTCAGAGGGGTGCGACTTTAACTGATAAGTGAGTAAACACTGACAAGTTCTTTTCAAACTGAACGCAATTTTGTAATCACTGCAATAACATCACATACCTTCTCAACCCATGAAATTTCATTTGGCTTCCCTCTCCCCGTTTTGGTGCTTTACGTATTCTTTTCCAGGCACCATAGTTATTGTGTATCAATATTGTGCATAAATGCGCACAAACATGCATGCATGTATTCACACACACACACAAACACACACACACACACACACACACACACACACACACACAAACACAAAACTTCAATGAAGTGCAGAAAAGTTTACCAGTAATATTGCGTTAAATAATTTTTTTTTTTGCTTCATCTACAAGAGAGATTGCACTAGTAATAGTGAGATATTTTGCACTTTCTGCGTTAAATAATTTTTTTTTTGCTTCATCTACAAGAGAGATTGCACTAGTAATAGTGAGACATCTTGCACTTTCTTATTTGAAGTCTTACATTTCATGTCCACTAAAAATTCTGCTAGTGAATAGGAGCAGTGATCTAGTTTGTGTGACCAATGTGAAAAATCATCATAACATTATATATTGTAATGGAAGTTGTAGAAGCCGATGTCGTTACTGGCTGTACGTGAAACTTTCCTTTTTGCTCTGTATCATGTTTGTACAGGCATGTGCTTAACAGAGGAAATGTGCTTTTTAACTCTGGCAATACCAAGGCGTTTTCCACAACGCACATTACTATTTGTTAATTGTTGTTGATTTATATTAACAACATACTCTTAAAAGGGGTACTGACGTGTTAATAGCATTCAGAACTGAAAATATCTTTTAGCGCACTCTTAGCAATATCAACACAATTTCAACAAAGTGTACTACCAACTTTACGACTATCACAAAAAATTTAGAAATGCAGATTTCGTTCACTGTTGTTGTCTTTTACTCTCAACTTATTTCTTTGAGAGGTACTTATGTGTAAGCAGGGCACTGAACCTGGGAATACTGTATACAGCATTCACGTTGGGTTAAGTTTAACTGAGAAACGTAATACGTCTGTGGAGACTGGTAGAAGAATTTATTAAAACAATAAATATATTTTCAGAATTTTAAAATATAAATTAACTGACTTGATTAAAATATTTTTAAAAGGAGGAGTAAGGTACCCACTCCCCCTCTTGGCACTGTACCTGTAGCGTTCATCTTTTTCCGAGGAACACATTAACACTCTAAGATAAAGAAACACGACGCACCACGAGGTAGTTAATTCAATGGGTCACAATGATTTTATCTTGGAACTCTTCCATTTGTTCCGTGTTTGCATAGAAAACAGTAATATCAGAAATTGAGTCCGCCTAGATGCAATACACCTTGTTATTCGTTTATTTCTTTATTCTCCCAAACTAGTTTCGGCGACGAATATCACCATCATCAGTGTTTTTTTTTAATTTAAAACATGCAGAAAATAGCATGCTTACACAAACACAATAGCACATTATTACTTTTTTTTACTTTTTGTTTTTTGAAATATAGTTTAACATGCATACTTTCATACTACCTTATTTATTGTATGTTACAGCATGTTTTAAGCAATTATTGTCGCTGTTTGCGACATATTTTCTGTGAGCTTTTCTTCCGTTGCCGTTTTTTACTTAGCGAACATCATGTCATCTGCAATCATGTGATCGGCTGTTAGTAAGCAAATACTAAAAGGTGAACTTCGTATGTCAGCAATATATACTTGGGATTGTGGTGGTGTTGTGGAAACCATTTATTTGGTGTGTATTGAGCGGTTATTCAGCTATTCATGTACTCACGTTCGTTGTATGGTATTTAGCTACTTTTATACACAGAAAAACAAAGCTTTCGCACTTTGTTTCTGATCCAGAATATTACTCCATCTTGCTGTCCGCGTGTGTCGCGAGAGGTGTATCGCATGTGGCGAGAAAGGCTATGAAAAACTGTAGCGCGAATTACGACGACTTCTGTTCATTATTTATGTCTGTGTGTGTGATGGGGAAGTGGTTCTTTTGCGTGTGTATGCTTTCTGTTCCGTGTCCTTGGGCAGTTCTCTCACAGCGGCAAAGAGTGTGTTGTTGCAAAGTGTTGCGTTTTCGTTTATCACATTCATCCCTTGGACTGTAGCCTTTTGTATGTAGTAATATTTTTCTTCTGTTGTTAGTTGTCGGTATAGACCGGCGCTGTTCCTCAGAATGTGTAGACCGTTTTCGATATTAGTGGGGTTATGGTTATTGTTCATTAGATATTCTGCTAAAGTTGAAGTCTTTAGAGTTCTCATGTGCTCTGAGTACCTCGTTCGGAAGTTTCTGCTTGTTTGTCCTCGTATATTGGGCCTGACAGGAGTTGCAAGTGAATTGGTATATTCCAGCGTTGCTGAATATGTTTGACGTATTTCTGACTGGTCTTAGTCTTTTCTGAACTGTATTGATTGTTCTGAATGTTATTGGGATCCCTTGCTTTTTCAAGATCTTTCCTATTCTATGTGATATTTTGTTATCGTATGTTAGTGTGTACCATTTCTCTCTTTCTTATGAAGTGGTGTGGTCTGCTGTGTTGTCTGTGTGTAATGCATGTTTCCGTTTTACCTTGTTGTTGAATTTGTTTATGATGTCTGTTTCGTAGTCGTTTTCAACAGCAATTTGTTTGATTATATTTACGTCCTGTGTGTAGTTTCCTGGTTTAAGAGGTGTTCTGTTTATCCTGTGGAGCATGTGTGTGAAACTAGCATATTTATGCACTGTTAGTTCAGGACAATAAAGAAATAAACGAATAACAAGGTGTTTTGCATCAATGCGGACTCAATTTCTGCTATTACTGTTAAATGGGACACAATTAGATGTTCACACAGGTATCAATCTGTGACGCTGGAGCGCAGCTACGGTGCGAAGCTGGCAAGGATAATGAACGGAAGACATTTTGATACCAGCGCGTAACGTCTTTGCGAATTTCAGTAGGCATACTCAGTCGGACAGCAACTGCGCCTCGCGGACATGCACGTGAATAGTTTACGCAGACGTCAGCATTTGAGAGAGGACGTATAGTATGACTCATGTAAGCCCGTTTGAGTAACCGGCGAATCGCTCGACATTTGAATAGGAGCGACGCCTCTGTTCGATGACGTTGGCAGGAAATGGTGAACCATGACTGACCATAGCGGCATGAAGGAAGCTGCCGACATAGAGATATGGCAGAACGTGAGGACCGAGCAATCGTCAGAGGTTCATTCAGAGCCCCAGATTCATCATCGTTGATGCTTCAGTGACCACAAGGACCATTAACAGGCGGCTCACTGAAGGGGTACTGAGATGACGTTGTCCCTTCCGCGGACTACGATTGACCTCTGTACACCAACAAGTCCGTTTGCAGTGATGTCGGGCACATTCGGCCTGAAATCCATTGTCTGGAGTAGAACTGTCAACGGTGATGGGTCCCGCTTACAATTGAGCCTCGATGACCATCAGCGATTAATCTGGAGGTGCGCTAAACACCAGTGGGACACCAACCTGACCGTAGCCTGCCGCACAACCCTAGAACAAAGAGTGATGGTCTGGGCTGCCATTTCGTTTCATAGCAGGAAACATTTGGTTGCCATCCGTGGCACACTTACAGCACAGCGGTGTGTCGATATGTTAGGCCCTGTTCTGTTGCCCTTCGTGGCAGGCCATCTCGGGCTTAGATTTCAGCAAGACAATACCCACCCGGCCACGGCGAGAGTTTGTGTTGCTCGCTTTCGAGGTTGAAAAACCCTATCTTGGCCAGGAAGGTAGAGGGATCCTCCTCCAGTTTGGAGCATTACGCCAAGGGCACTCCAACCACATCGGGATTTTGACGAGATAACGCTTCAGTTGGACAGAATATGGCAAGCTATCCCTCAGGAGCCGACGTTGGGGAAATCAGTTTGGATTCCGCAGAAATGTTGGAACACGTGTGGCAATACTGACCGTAAGACTTATCTTAGAAAATAGATTAAAGAAAAGCAAACCTACGTTTCTAGCATTTGTAGACTCAGAGAAAGCTTTCCATAATGTTCACTGGAATACTCTCTTTAAAATTCTAAAGGTGGCAGGGGTAAAATACAGGGAGCGAAAGGCTATTTACAATTTGTGCAGAAACCAGATGGCAGTTATAAGAGTAGAGGGCATGAAAAGGAAGCAGTGGTTGGGAAGGGAGTGAGACAGAGTTGTACCCTATCCCCGATGTTATTCAATCTGTATATTGAGCAAGCAGTAAAGGAAACAAGAGAAAATTTCGGAGTAGGTATTAAATCCATGGAGAAGAAATAAAAACTTTGAGGTTCGCTGATGACATTGTAATTCTGTCAGAGACAACAAAGGGCCTGGAAGAGCAGCTGAACGGAATGTACAGTGTCTTGAAAGGAGGAGATAAAATGAACATCAACAAAAGCAAAACGAGGATAATGGAATGTAATCGAATTAAATCGGGTGATTCAGAGGGAATTAGATTAGGAAATGAGACATTTAAAGTAGTAAAGGAGTTCGCAATTTGGGGAGCAAAATAACTGATGATGGTCGAAGTAGAAAGGATATAAAATGTAGACTGGTAAAGGTAAGGAAAGCGTTTCTGAAGAAGAGAAATTTGTTAACATTGAGTATAGATTTAAGTGTGAGGGTTTCTGAAAGTATTTGTATGGAGTGTAGCCATGTGTGGAAGTGAAACATGGATGATAAATAGCTCGGACAAGAAGAGAATAGAAGCTTTCGAAATGTGGTGCTACAGAAGAATGCTGAAGGTTAGATGTGTAGATCACATAACTAATGAGAAGGTATTGAACAGATTTGGGGAGAAGAGAAGTTTATGGCACAACTTGACCAGAAGAAGGGATCGGTTGGTAGGACATGTTCTGAGGCATCAAGGGATCACCAATTTACTATTGGAGGGCAGCGTGGAGGCTAAAAATCGTAGAGGGAGACCAAGAGATGAATACACTAAGCAGATTCAGAAGGATGTAGGTTGCAGTAGTTACTGGGACATGAAGAAGCTTGCACAGGATAGGGTAGCATGGAGAGCTGCATCAAACCAGTCTCTGGACTTAAGACCACAATAACAACAACATCCCTCAGGAGGATGTCCAACAATCTAACAAGTACACCAATCAACGCCAAGCCGAATAATTGCTCGCTCAATTTCTGAAGCTCTTACTCTTGATTGCATCAACCCGTTTCCCCGATTTTTTTTTTTTTTTCCATGGAGTGTATCTGGCAGGACGTTGTTTGTCGACCTAGAAAACCATTCGAACTCTGTGTGTATAAGCTTGTTGTGCGGCGAGACTTCACAGCCCTGTCACCGCGACTGAGAGCACGCTATGCTGCGCTCGGCCGTCAGGAAGACGACGTGGCAGCCGGGGGCTATCGGCGCTTCTTCCGTCCCACCGCGGCCCTGCCTCGCGACCTCTTGGGGAGTTAACTGGCGCGACCAGTCGCCCCCGGGCGGGTAAGCGAGTTATCTTGTTAGGCGGCTGCTTCCCCAGGGAAAACACAGCAGCGGCTGCGTTAAGAGGATTACCAGTCGGAGCTGTTCCGGCGCCGTCAGCCGTCCCAGACCGGTCCAGCCAGTACCGTGTGTGTGTGTGTGTGTGTGTGTGTGTGTGTGCGTGCGAACCGCCCTCCTACTGCTGCTGCCGCTGCATCTGCATCGAAAAGTTCCGGTCCCACGCCTCCGGATACTGCACTCGTCCCAAGATCCGCTTCACCGGGAGAACTAACGAACTCGGTACGTGGGCATCCAGTAAAGCCGTCTTCCTCACACGGGGCGCGAGAGAGGACGTCGACGCTGAGCTGGAAGAGTTTTGTAAGAACACAGTGTGGTGTTTCACGTTTCGGAGCATCCCGGAGCGTCCAAGACAGAATCCTGTTACTCAGATTTTTTTGTTTCGTGCAGAGAAAATGGGCCATTGAGATGCAAATTAGCATTTACATCGCAAGTAGTACTTGGGAGATGGCATATTAGATTACGTCATTTGCAGTCCAGTCCGGTGTTCAGCAAGTATGGCTATCAGCAACCCAAAGACTTTATTCCCTTGGAGGTGGCCAGCGTGTCTGCCTCTGGAGCACGAGGTGCCGGGTTCGATTCCTTGCTGGGTTGGGGATTTTCTCTATCTAGGGACTGGGTGTTTGTGTTGTCGTCATTATTTCATCATCATTCGTGAAACTGGCTAGATTGGACCGCGGAGAGATTGGGACTCAGTACGGGAGCTGATGACCGAGCAGTTGAGCGCTCCACAAACCAAACATCATCATCATCATCATCATCATCATCATCATCATCATCATCATCCTGGATGTGAAAATGCGCCATCTCTCCTAGATAGACTAACATAATTCTCGAACAAGAATAAGAACTAGGAACGGCTAAAGGTCAAGATAAATATTAATAGACCGCTGAGATGTCCGGTTAATACCCAATCCAGCATCAGACCGCGGGAACGAATTGACTATGCCCGTACTTGCAGGCGGCAGCTAATTTGTATGGATACTGAGGAAGGGTGGGCGATGTCACAGCACTGGTAACTCAAGAAATTAGAAAAAATAACACTAAAGACCATTTCTGAAATCGGAACAGAACGTATTCTTAGCCGGCCAAAGTGGCCGTGCGGTTCTAGGCGCTGCAGTCTGGAACAGCGAGACCGCTACGGTCGCAGGTTCGAATCCTGCCTCGGGCATGGATGTGTGTAATGTCCTTAGGTTAGTTAGGTTTAACTAGTTCTCAGTTCTAGGGGACTAATGACCTCAGAAGTTGAGTCCCATTGTGCTCAGAACCATTTGAACCATTTTGAACGTATTCTTAAAGCCTTCGGCACACGGACCCAGCATTCGAACATTGAGGCTGCCAAATTTGTGACCTCATAGCGTCGAGGAAACACATCTGGGAGTGTTTGCGAACGTGCAGAATAGTATCTAGCTTGTCAGATATTATGAACGTGCGTTTGAACGTCAACCAAAAGGTTCAAATGGCTCTGAGCACTATGGGACTTAACATCTGACGTCATCGGTCCCCTAGGACTTAGAACTACTTAAATCTTATTAACGTAAGGACATCGCACACATCCATGCCCGAGGCAGGATTCGAACCTGCGACGTAGAGGTCGGAACGTCAACCAGTGAGACGGAAGAATGCCACGTACACCACATGCACGTCATCTCCGATCAGCATAGGGTCGCAAGACCCTTTATTGGCTTGCACGTACATACGTCATTTCTAAGCACCAGCAAATTGAAGATTTCTCGAAAGCCCGCCGTTAGTTGTATGATTTGTTGTAATAAAAACACCTAAACGTCGTATTGGTGGTTAAATAATTATTGTAAATTGCGTATAATGGAAGTATGCCGTTTCAAGGCAATGGAGCATTGAGGATCCACCAAAAACGCATTATTCTTAGTACAGTTGTTACAATTAAATGTCAGTTAGTAACATATCTACAATTAAAGTTTTCAGGAGGTGGTAAGACGCGGAGTATGGGCCTAGACCATTCTGGCAGACGTAGCGTAATGCGTGCAGTGCAGACGCAGACCTGTGAGGTGTCACGTGGTGCCGAGCTGCTTCGCGTCTGACTGGATAAACCGAACTTTTCACTAACTTTCGCATTTGCTGATGGGTGCTGATACGTTCTTATTGTTTTAATATAGTCTGTAGTATACGATGTTATGTCAATATAAGTGGAGAGAATATGTTCCATTCCCTCAATCTACAAGACAGCTTTCAGTACTGGCGATAAAATATTTTTCACTTTCTTGTTTTCTGTTTTGTATTTCACGTGTTATTCAACCTAAGGACATCACACAACACCCAGTCATCACGAGGCAGAGAAAATCCCTCACCCCACCGTGAATCGAACCCGGGAACCCGGGCGCGGGAAGCGAGAACGCTACCGCACGACCACGAGCTGCGGACTCGCATGTTGTAAAGAGCCTGCAATTGAAAAGGAACATTGAACGACTAAGAAAGACCTCAGTGTTTTACTTAAAAGTGACAGTGATGAAACACCTTTTACCTCATTTGGGAACTGCTCTTAATCAGTGTCACACTATGTGTAACGGAAATCGTATAAGCTGATGTCCTTGCTGACTTTAAATGGTACTTTCCTTTTTGGCTTACGGCATTTTCTTGGATGCTCAGGGGGGACGCAGGTGAAGGCGAGCAAACCTGTGGAAAAATTTTTGTTGGATGTTCATTCACTACATGGTACTTAAATTTCACTTCCTCACTTCCTGAATATTACGATCCAGTTCCACTCCTAAGTGCGATAAAAATTATAATTAACAAAAGCTTGATAGGGGCCATGCCCCTTTGTTGTTCTGTATTTCCTTATATTATTTATTTCTGCAACGTTTTCTTCCAGTTTTATGCAGCCACAACGTGGGAAATATTTCGTGGTTTAGCAGATCCAGAACTTTTAAAAAAGAGTGTGCATGGAAAAACTGAAGATTCCTGTGAAAGTTACAACTCCCTGATAGAAAAACCATTCCCCAAGACATCATTTGTTGCCACAACTACGGATAAAGTTTTAAAGTGCGATGCTCGTTTGGTTTTTAACTATATTAATTTTAACAGAGTAAGGACTGTAAGGAGGCTAGGATTTGATCCCGGAGCGTTCATACTGTCGATATTGAAGTAAATCGATAACAGGAGAATTGATGCAGGTGACACTGTTGTTACTCAATTTGAAAATCAAGTTAACCCAAGAGGACAAGCAAAGAGAAGACTGCTCGTGTATCAAGAGGAGAATGCATATGAGTTGCTCTAGTTCACCCACCTAAGGTAAGGCCTAATACAAACGCTGTCAAATCTTTGAATCAGGTTTTCCTCAGCTTACATTTTGACAACTTTATGTACCTTTTCCTCACAAACCTCTGACATTGTAATACTTAAATTTGTCATGGAATTAGTCAATATTATAGTAAAACATCGTTTCAGAGCGTTCAGCAGCACGTTGAGCCCTCAACATTGACGCTGGAGAATATTTGCGGGCGGCTTAACCGACAGCAGCCACCAGGAATCGACATTCAGAATGAGCACTGAACTAGATCTGCAGAAGCCCCACTGAGAAACCATCAGAAAGAGAATGCTAAACCATGAGAACTACGTTTAGGAAACGCTGACACTGCTGCTCTCCCGTTCCATCGAACAAAACTCGCGATCTCTAAACGACCAAACGGCGACCGAATCAGAGCGTCATTACTAAATTCTGTTCAGAGTAACGAACAGTTAAACTTTTCTGCAGGTTTGCGGTGCGTGCCTACAGCCCAAGACGCAGTTTTGCGCAGACGGCAGCTGGTGTTCCTTCCGAGGGGATGATGCAGAATGGACTGGTGCAGCGACGGTCGGGTGTTTTGCTACCTGACCAGCTGTTCACACTAGTGTGTCTATGCCTTCAAAACGTGGAGATGATGCCAACCTGTAGTGTGCGCCAACGGCTAGCTCTTCCCTACTGGGCCATCGAACTGGCTGCTTCTTTTTTGCTCAAGAGCCCATAAAACCTAAAGAACGGCGAGCTTCTCTGTATTCTAACGAACAGAAACACGTGGCTTCCAAACTTGAATTTTTTCAGCGACCACCGCCGTACTGAACAAATTATGACATTCTCTCGGAATGACAGCAGCTGAAATCTGTCTGTCGGGAATTATTATTACGAAGTTTCTTTCCTCTCTGTAAGTAGTTTAATGCCAGAATTCGTGTTTGAATTTTTAGGTTCTTCGAAATGAAATTGATACACAAATTACGGATTAGCAGCTGTGATACTTATCAAAAGGTCCCGAATCTGTCACCTGATTTAAGATTCGTTGATTACTACTCAACTCATCCTTTGTTTTCGGCCTTGCGCAGAGGCCTACGCACTCGTCACGGCATGTGGCGTTCTTGGGAGGGTTCTTAAGTGATGAATTACAGTATGCCGCTGTCCTTCTCCGACATTTGAAATGACATAGCCAGTTCCAGGAGGACCTATACTATCGGACACAAAACATTGTCTCTCACGTGGTACTTCATGGCAAGGTGCTTTATCATCTATTACAATAATCGTCTCCGAACAGTTGCTCTACTGTACGCAGTACCCAATGCTGTAAAATGTGTTCGCTTCCATCCGCGTTTAGCGTTTTCTTAAGCGCAATTCGAGCCCGCACCCTAAACACGAAAAACACCCCCATGTCGCAATACCAACTCCCCCGCATTTCCCTGTTGACACAACACGTCATGGCGGTTGACGTTCTGCAGGCATTCGCCAAACCCAAACTATCTATTTCCACAGGTTATAATATTATTCATCACTCCGAATTACTCTATACGAGACATTCACTGTCCAGTGGCGTCGTTCTATGCACCACCTCATGCATCGCTTAGGGGTGACCAAAGAAATATGTTATGTATGAGGAGCTGCTCCTTGGATGGGTGACCATCCAGGCAGCAATGCGCTGTTGCCATTTTTCGGGGTGCATGCAGCCTCGTGATGCCCGTGATGCCAATTGAGGAGCTACTCGACCGAATAGTAGCGGCTTCGGTCAAGAATACCTTCATAATGGCCGGGAGAGCAGTGTGCTGACCCCTTGCCCCTCCTTTCCGCATCCTCCACTGAGGATGACACGGCGGTCGGATGGTCCCGGTAGGCTACTCGTGGCCTGAAAACGGAGTGCTCTTTTATGAGGAGCTGCCCAACCATTGTTCCCCAATCTTCTTAACTCACTACGAACAGTTACTGACTTAGCTTGACTGCTGATAACACATAAGAATTCACCTGCGATTCATTCCACTGATTTCATGCGGATTTCTACTGGCGCCCTCCGCAATGCTCTATGGTCACAGTCCGTCAATACGTGGATTCTGCCGCTGATGGCCATACGGCCTCAGCAGTCTCAATGGGCGGAAAGTCATCTTTTAATACAGAGAAATACGACCCTCAAATATTCCCTTTGTTGGTTACGTTGTTGGAGGAACGTAGGCCTAAGCGGCAAGTAGGGAAGTACTTCCCGCTTATCCAAGAGAGTGGCTTCCCATAGGGCTTTGTACTAAGAGTATTTCTGACAACCATCAATAGTCTACCAGCAGCTGTGGGGTCTTCAATATTACCCTGGTTCTATGTGGAAGAGATTTGCCTCTGCTATAGCTCCTCTAGTGTGGGTGTGGCTGATCATCAACTGCAAAGTGCCATACAAAAGGTGCGGGCATGGGTCCTCACCGACAGCTTTCGGTTTTCAACCTCTAAGACTTGCATCATGCACTTGAGCCGAAGTTGCCCCATTCACCCACAACCAGAGCATTACCTCAATGACCAGCTACTCAGTGTGGTGGATACTGATTGCTTTTTTGGATTCGTCTTCAATTCTTGGTTGAGACGGATTCTCCATCTTTGCCATCTTAAGCAAAAGTGCTGGCTGCACCTTCATACACTTCGCTGCCTGAGTAACACTAGGTGGGGTGCAGATCGCACTACCCCTCTGCAGCTTTACAAAGCCCAAACGCAGTACTGTCTTGATTACAGAGGTCATGCATATGGTTTTGCATCATCCTCAGTATTGCAAATACAGGATCCATCACACCACTGTGAGATTCAATTTGTGACAAGGGCCTTTAGAACTTGTGAACAGCTTATTCGAGGAGGCTGGGGTTCTTCCATTGCGGATCAGGTGCCAAAAAGAGCTTGTCAGTTATGCTACCAACTTTTGCCTCTCCCCTAAGCATCCGAACTACCGTCTCTTCTTTCCAAGCGTGGAGATCCATCACCCGCAACAGTGACGAAGATCAGGGATTACAGTCACAAACCGTATCCAGTCTGTCCTCTCTGAACTTCAGTTGTTTCCTCTTTCATCTCTCCCCTGCGCCCAATAACATACGCTTCCATTGTGCATGCTCGGCCACAGCGTTGTCTGGAACTATCGCGAGGTCCAAGAGACTCGGTTCATCCACAGGCCTTCCACTGCCAATTTTTCACCATCTGTGGAGCATTCCAGAGTTCAGGTGTAGTCTATGCTAATGGCTCGATGGTTGCTGATCACATAGACTTTGCTTATACTCACATGGGACATGTTGGACTGTGCTGCTTGCTGGATGGATGTAGTGTTTTCCTGTGGAGTTGGTATTGAGCATATCTGTTCCTGCACCGACTCATCTGCAGTGACTCCTTGAAAAATTTAGCAAGCTCTCGAGCAGTGTTATTGTAACGGTATTCCACAGGGAGCAGCACGGCCGTAATATCAAACATACAAAGTTTGTGTTAAAAATTTTTATTAACGTTACACAATTTAATACAACAAGACAGCTTGGTGTTTGACAACCTCTCCACAATTACAATAAAACTTTTCTCAAACCCGCATGAACAGTTACTTAACCGATGTGTAAAGCATTAATTAAAGTTGCTCCTGGCGCAAAGCTAAACTCACCAAACTCAGAACCGGCAAGACTGTGCTATTCAATGTCTTAACAACATCACCACGATTACAATAAAGCTTTTCTCAAACCCCTGCGAACATTTACTTAAGCAATGTATAAGCCTTAATTAAAGTTGCTCTTGGTACAAACATTTAGTAAAACCAGCTTGTCAAACTCAAAAGCGGCAAGACTAGGCTATACAATGACTTCCCTTCGCAATAAAAGTTCATACCAAAGGAAAACACCAAGGAATAAAAGGCAAATTCTAAAATTTTAACACTCCACACTGAAGGCAGCCAGTGCCCAAACTTCTGACTAAATAATAATCAAGTAGGCGCCAGTGCAATTAAACATTAATTAAAATAACAAACAATTAATAAATAGACCATTGGCATGTGAAGATTGCTTGGTGACATACACACATAAAACCTTGCTTTATAAAAATTTAAACCTTTACAACTGGCACACAAGGTACAAATAACAACATCCTGAATGCTAAAGAAAAAGATCATCAAACAAGCGCAGCCTTA
Source organism: Schistocerca cancellata (assembly GCF_023864275.1). Classification (NCBI taxonomy): domain Eukaryota; kingdom Metazoa; phylum Arthropoda; class Insecta; order Orthoptera; family Acrididae; genus Schistocerca; species Schistocerca cancellata. The sequence continues at coordinate 813,022,920 of NC_064630.1, forward strand.
ATGAAACTGATTGGGCACTAATGACAGAGTATCACTCAACATTAAAAATCGAAGTCATACTTCAAGCCCAAAGTACATTCACCAGAGTGGCGGAGGAACGGGTTACCAAGCTTAACGAGCTGACGGAGTCAGAAACAAACAGCGAAGCAATATTCAGCTTTAATACGTGACCGAGGAAGATGGCCTCCACATGGAGCCGATCAAACGAATCACAGTTCCGCTGGCAACGGCCAAGTGAAGCTCCAACGCACCGGACGAAATGCACTGCGCTCCACGTGACTGAAACTTCGATCAACAATTACAGTGCACTTGCATTTACACATTCGTACTACACAAGACGTAAAAGCATTATATTTTATGTTATGGTTGACAGGAGAGCCAACACCGTGTTACTAGAGGAGGCCAAAAGGCACGCGTTTTAGCTCACGCAGGCTGGCGTGAGGTCTGGAACATGACAAGGAAATTAGAAATTAGAAAAACGGACGTAGCTGGTGGAATACTTAACTTTAATCCATTATTGATGAACGTCGGTTTTGACGGTACATGATTCACAATATCAATAGTAACCGATAATGGCGCCTCGCTAGGTCGTAGCAAATGACGTAGCTGAAGGCTATGCTGAGCTATCGTCTCGGCAAATGAGAACGTAAGTAGGCAGTGAACCATCGCTAGCAAAGTCGGCTGTACAACTGGGGCGAGTGTTAGGAAGTCTCTCTAGACTTGCCGTGTGGCGGCGCTCGATCTGCAATCACTGATAGTGGCGACACGCGGGTCCGACGTATATTAACGGACCGCAGCCGATTTAAAGGTTACCACCTAGCAAGTGTGGTGTCTGGCGGTGACGCCACATTCCTCCCCCGCAAATCGGCGTACGGTTGTGGTATAAGGCTTCCGCCCGCCGTGGGAACGACCCCATGTTGACGTATGCGACGAGTTGGGGAGCCTAACAGCAGGCGAGACTGTGCCACCCGCACCCTGCCATTCGGACCGAGAGGAGCTAGGAAACGCCTGAAAACCTGCTCCAGGGTGCACGCCAACATGTTGTGTATGCGCCCGCAGAGAGACAGGAGGGGCCGAAGGGTCGCCCTCCATCGGGCCGGGGCACCCGACGGGCGAAGACGACATATGATCCGGAGTGGGCAAGAGTTCCATGTCGGAGGACAACTGGTGACGGGAAGCGATCGGCGGCGCGTGACCCAGGGACGCGCCCGGCGGTTGCAGCGACGCGTACACTGCGGGCGTCGCCGGCGGGAGAAGAGGCGGCGGCGGTGGTGGCGGCGGCGCGTCGCCATGGGGAAAATGGAAGGCAGCGTCTGTAACACCTGGGGCTGAGGCGAGCCAGTAGATGGGTCCCCGGGGCGCTGACCGGACGGCACCGTCGCTGAAAGCAGACGGCGAGCGGCAGATCCCGTGCGACGACAGAGGCGCTGCTGGTTGAGATGCCGGCGCACCTCACCAGAGGCCCCCAAAACCAAATACATAGGGCGTCCGAGGCAGCGAAGAATGCCCCCTTCGAGCCAACGCAGTGAACCGCGGTAGTGGCGGTAGTAGACAACGTGGCCTGGGGCAAAAGCAGGTGTCTGCCGCTGCACAGAACCTAATGCGGCGGATGTAATAAAGACATCAAGGTTCGATGAGGGCGGCCGAGGAGCAACTCAGCCGGCGAGCGACCATCTCGGGGCTGAGAGCGATACGAGGACAAAAAGAGCAATAACGCGTCCTCCCGAGAATGCGACTTTTTCAACTTCAACATCTGTGACTTGAAAGCCCTGAGCAATCGTTCAGCGGCACCGTTTGACTGTGGCGAAACGGCGCGGACGTCAGACGTTGAATACCATTGGCCTTGCAGAATGACTGAAATTCTGAGGACATGAATTGTGGGCCATTGTCGGAAACAATAGTCTGTGGAAGACGTTCAATGCAAAAGATAGCAGATAACGCTTGGATGGTGACAGATGACGTCGTGGAAGACGTCCGGACAACAAAAGGAAAATTACTGAATGAATCTACCACAACCAACCATCGAGCATTCCAGAATGGACCAGCAAAATCGATGTGTAAGCTTTGCCAAGGGGAAGTGGCTTTTGGCCATGCAAAGAATTTCCGCGGTGGTGCTGATTGTTGTTCGGCACACACCATGCAAGAAGAGCACATATTCGTAATCGCGGCATCGATTCCGAACCAAGTATAGTGCTGACGAGCAAGTTGTGTCGTTCTCACTATACCCCAATGTCCTTGGTGGAGAAGCTGTAAGACAGAGGACTGTAACGAACGTGGTACCACGACCCTGGACTGATCATTATCAGAACGCCACAGCAAAACACCACGTCGTACAAAAAGTCTCTCCTGGCGAGCAAAAAATCGGCGAACCAACGGATCCCCGATCCATGAGTTTGACAAAGGCCAATGCGTAGCAACAAAACGCAGAACGATAGCAATGACAGGGTCGGGAGATGTCGCTGTAGCTACACGACGAAAATCAATCGGAAACGATTCGACCACATCATCGGATTCCGCATCAATGAACATGCAAGCAAGTTCGGAGGAATCGAATGCCCGATCCTCAGCAACAGGAAAGCGGGACAACGCATCGGCGTTTCTGTGCTTAGCAGTGGACCGATACAAGATATCGTAGCGGTACTGCGAGAGGAAAATAGACCAGCGAATGAATTTCTGCGCTGTACGTGGAGGTACAGGCTTGTTCGGATGAAAAAGCGGTGTCAAAGGTTTGTGGTCTGTGATGATGGTAAAGTGACGACCATACAAGAAATCATGAAACTGTGTAACAATAAATACGAGAGCCAATGCTTCTTTCTCGATCTGTGAATAATTTCTTTGCGCAGACGAGAGCAATTTGGACGCAAAGGCAATAGAGCGATCGTGCGATCCATCTTTGTGCGCAAGCACAACACCGATCGCGAAATCCGACGCATCCACAATCAACAAAAGGGGCTTCTGGGGATCGAATGGCGTAAGGCAAGTATTGGAAGGCAACGCCGATTTCAACTGGCGAAAGGCACGTTCGCATTCCGTCGTCCAGACGAATGGAACACCTTTACGGCGTAAGCGATGAAGCGGAGCTGAAATGGAAGAGGCGTGTGGAACATAAGGGTGATAATAGTAGATTTTTCCCAGCACACTCTGTAGCTGCTTCAAATTCTGCGGCGAATGCAAGTCTTGTATGGCACGGAGGTGCTCTGGACTGGGATGTATGCCTTGGGCATTGAGTACATGTCCCGGGTATGGCAAATCACGAGCAAAAAACGCACATTTGTCCTTCCCCAAAGAAGACCATTTTGTCGCAAGACCTGCAATAATGTTCTGAGATTGGCTAAATGGTCTTCTTCCGTCTTGCCGGAGATCACAATATCGTCCAGATAGTTTGCTGCAGTAGGGACTGACGCACTAACAGTTTGTAGATATTGCTGAAACAATGCAGGGGCGGATGCACACCCGAATGGCAGTCGTTTGAATCGATACAAACCAAGATGCGTGTTGACCACCAAAACGCGCTGGGATTCTTCGTCCACCGGTATTTGCAAGTACGCATCTGCTATGTCCAACTTCGAAAAATATTTACCCGGGCACAGTTTGTCAAAAAGATCTTCCGGGCGGGGTAAAGGAAAAGTTGCAATCAATAGTTGTGGATTCACTGTTGCCTTGAAGTCCACACAAAGTCTCAATTTTCCGGAAGGTTTTGGCAAAATTACTAAGGGTGATGCCCAGAGAGAAGCCTGCACACGGTCAATTACACCTTGTGATTCCAATTCGTGTAATGTTTTTGCGACCTCATCACGCAATGCGTGGGGAACATTGCGCACTCTGAAAAATTTTGGTTGCGCGTTTACTTTCAGTTCCAAATGTACTTTATAGTTCTTAGCGCAACCGAGGCCCAGTGCAAAAATGTCTGCAAATTCTTCACATAGACGAGAAACACTGTCTGAAGTCACAGTCTGGTTCACTGATAGGACCCGATTTACTATAGACAAGTTAAACAACTGCAATAAATCGAAACCAAACAAGTTCACTGCAGAAGAGGAATGAAGGATGTAAAAGGACACAAGTTTTGTTTGTCCTTTGTATGTTGCAAGAAGGCTGCACTGCCCTAACACAGGGATCTCTTGACCTGAATAGCTAGTTAACTTAACATTTGCGGCACGCAACGGAGGTGTGCCCAGCAGTTTGTAAGTGTCGTGATTGATCAGTGAAACTGCAGCCCGGTATCGAGCTGGAGTGGTATCACTTTGCCGTTAATGTCCAAGTCCATAAAAAGCTGACGACAAGAGCGATTGTCTCGTGCAACGTGAACTGACACTGGTACAAAATCACTTGCGACTTGACTGGAGTTCCGGTGATGTCGACACACACTATTTGTGTGACGAACACAGTCACTGGTAGAAAGAGTGGCGCTGTGTGGAGTGGAATGAACCACATGAATTTGCGTGGGCGAAGTTTCACGAGCCTGAGTATCCTTGGTTCGAATCCGTCGCGAAGCAAAGGGCCTGGAATGGTTGTGAGCTTCTGATCTGAGCTTTTTCTGGAAAACACTCCGAACATGTCCTTTTTTATTAAAATAAAAGCAAATAGCTTGGCGTGATGGGCAATTCTCACGCGAATGTCTAGTAGCGCACTGCGGGCAGGATTTGAGCACTGCATTTGCTTGCCGGCGCGGCACACATTGCTGAGAGCCTGGCGGCAGCGGCGCGGTTGGGCGCGAGGACTGTTTACTGTTACGTGCAGCTCGCACGGCGGGCCGGTTAACCTCACACACGGCTGGCGAAGTTTAAAATGATTCCTGAGCAAAGTCAACTGTGTCCTGCCGATCCAATATGTCCATCACTTGTTGAAGGGAGGGATTGATTAGTTTCAAAATCTGTTCCCTTATACGAACATCAGAAACGTTCTGTGCAATTGCAGCATGTACCATAGTATCTGAATAAGGGAGTCCAAATTGAAACTCAAAAGCACAATCCCTAGTAAGGCCTTGAAAGTTGCAGCCCACTCCCGTTTAGTCTGACCTGCCGTCCATTTTGTACGAAAGAAGGTGTACCGTTTTGCAACTATATTGACTGATTCTTTGAAATAAGCATCTAATGCAGACAAAATGTCTTTGTAGGACATAGTTGCTACGTCGCATCGGGGAAATAATTTGACTATTACACGGTACGTTAGTACGCCGACCGATGATAAGAGATAAGGCTGCCGCTCATTACCTTGAATTCTGTAGGCGGCGAGTTGGAATCCAAATTGGCATGACCACTCCGTCCAGCTTTCCAGTGCAGCATCAAAAGTTCGAAAAGTTTGTGCAACAGCGTGTTGTGGCTGCATTAGCGGTGGAGCGGCGGCTGCCGCATCGTTTTTCATTGCTAATTGATCCTGGACGAGCTGTCCAAGGGCATCCAGTAATGCCTGTGTATGCTGATTCTGTAAGCGATTAAATTCGGACAGTACATCTGGAGATTGTGGCGAAGCCATTACACAAGTAAATCAGGGCAATATCGATAAGAACGCGGTTTTGCCTCGTCGCCAATGTTGTGGTTGGCAAGAGAGCCAACACCGTTTTACTAAAGGAGGCCGAAATGCACGCGTTTTAGCTCACGCAGGCTGGCGTGAGGTCTGGAACAGGACAAGGAAATTAGAATTTAGAAAAGCGGACGTAGCTGGTGGAATACTTAACTTTGATCCATTAATGATGAACTTCGGCTTTGACGGTACATGATTCATAATATCAATAGTAACTGATAATGGCGCCTTGCTAGGTCGTAGCAAATGACGTAGCTGAAGGCTACACTAAACTATCGTCTCGGCAAATGAGAACGTAAGTAGGCAGTGAACCATCGCTAGCGAAGTCGGCTGTACAACTGGGGCGAGTGCTAGGAAGTCTCTCTAGACCTGCCGTGTGGCGGCGCTCGATCTGCAATCACTGATAGTGGCGACACGCGGGTCCGACGTATACTAACGGACCGCGGCCGATTTAAAGGCTACCACCTAGCAAGTGTGGTGTCTGGCGGTGACACCACATTTTAATCAAGAAAGCTCGCCTTAAAGAAGGGTTTTAATTCAGCAACTTAAGGATTCATTTAGACACCATAACACCACACGATAATAACAGCTGAGTTTATTTTAAAGACAACGCCAAGCAGAGCTATAGTTTCATGAAACATGAGGTGATTTTACTCGTCACTAATGTGTAGATACTTGTATTTAGAAAGCACGGTTATCACCACTACAAACATACAATCACTAAACTATGAACGGCTCACCAGTCTTGCTTACATATGTGTGCTGATCCTTTATCAAGTAGTAACAAACCAAGGTGAAATGCCATTATCATGGCATGTGTGACTTAACTTGCCTTAGCACACTTGGGACTAAAATCACACTGCAGACAACATTGACTAACAATTAACAGACATAACTAAGCAGACAGTTACACCAGCTGTAATCAAACACACACTACATGAGCAGGCAGACGGTTTATTCAGGTGACACTCCGGCAAGCTCTTCTTCTCAATGTTCACTGCATGGTGAGCACAAAACCAAACATCACGCCTTATGCCAGAATACAACTTCGCCACCATCTCCATACACAGCACCCCACTCGTAACACGCGCAATGAACATGCGCACCAAGTAAGGGCCAACCTCCCGACCCCTCTCAGTACCTTGCGACCGACAGACAACGCACTGAGGCCGCTGCCTCGACGCTGGAGATTTAAAATGGTCGGCCCCGCAATGAACAACTAACTCGCGGCCGGCCAAAGGACAATCGAAAGCAAAGATGATACTAGCAAGACAGAGGTACTGGCGCCAGCCGCGTGACGTATCAGTTACTCTCGACATTCCTTAGTCATTGGTATCCAGCATTCCATGTATACCCTTGAAAAATCTTGATTCTCAGGGTCCTTGATCTGGATCCGCGGTGCACGCCGGGATCCTAGGGAATGAACTCAGCCTCTCCAAACTGACTACCAGTAAACAGGCTCTTGAGATTCTGGAAACAGACCTCCGATCGGTATTATGCCGTCAAGTTTTAGGAATCTGGAGTACAGAATGGCTCATTTTGACTTCACCAAACAAACAGCAGGTGATACAGCAGACTACGAATCTGTGGAGGACCTTCCTGCAGGCCTCTTGCAAGGACTCTACCGTCCTTTGCCGGCTCCACATCGGGCGTACTTGGCTGACAGAGGATCCATCCCACCGTCGTTTTGGTTCCCGTTTGATGGTGGTACACATTTTTCTGAACTGTCTCAAACTAACTGCCAAGCCGTGGACACTTGAATCTCCCTAACTCGCTAACTTAGGTGTTAGGAGACGATACCTCAACGCCTGACTTAGTTTGACGTTTTGTTCGTGAAGGGGGCTTTACCACTCTCGTACAGAGAGGGACACATAGTCTTATTGACCCATTGAGGCTTTCGCAGGACCCTCTGGTGCTTCCCCTGCCCAGACGAGCTAAGCTGTCTGGGCTTGGTGGTCCAGCCCACTCCTCTTTCACTCTCTTTCCCACGTCTCATATGCTATGTTCGATGTGTTCATATTTTGTTTCTCTGTGCTTCTCTTGCCCTATCCTTGTTGCTATGCTGGGGGATGTATGTTACCTCGTTGGACTGCTTTCGGGAGCTTCCAGTTGCTACCTAGTTTGGGCACCTTGTCTACCATTCTTCCCCTGTCTCCCTTTATTCGTTTTGCCCCTTATTTCACTTTCGTTGACCTCTGGTAGGTCGGGGGTTTCTTCCTCTGGGTGTTGTGTGAATCTACAGTTACGAAGGCCTGTCTTTCGAAGAAAAAGGGACTGATGACCTAGTAGTTTGGTCCATTTAATCATCCAGCTAACCAACTAACAAACCATGGAATCTGACTGGTTTTAGTTAGAAAAGTTGAAATGTCCCTGACGTACGTGTTAGTTGGTTCGAAGTCACTGGGCTCGTCTGACCGATCCAGTCTGCTGCTACCGCTTACTGACCACACATTACTCCCCGCCTCCTTTTGTATCATAAATATCCTTTACTTTACGTCTATCGTCACAAACTATTTGTCAACAGATTACCGGTTTCGGTCCATTATGACCATCTTCAGACCTGTTTTATAAAAATAATGTCCTAATGTACTGCAGCCATAGTGGCATCGTCAAATGTTAAAGGCAAAATCAGCACCAGCATCGTCAAATTTAAAACGGTAATTCCAGACTCAGCAATAAATAAGGATGACACATGTTATTAATGAAGGAATAAAGAACTGTGTAAATAATAGTGCTTTCAGTGCGTTACAATTTACCAAATGCCCTTAAAATACAGGCACAGCAAATAATGTTTTAAGAACAAGCCAGTGTGATCCCAATTAGGATTTTAAGGCAAGTAACCACGGTCACGGCTGTAGGCCTTTAACGCCAAGAACGGCAATTATAAAACAAATTTAACAAACATACTGTACAGCAGCAATGCAACAGCAAAGGTTAATTTAAAAGGACCAACAACTGATCACCAAACAGGTGAGACAAAATGATGGTAAACCTGGTAGCACTATCATTTAAAACTGCTGTAACGCCATGAATGGCAATTATATAATAAAATTAAGAAACATACAATAAAACAGCAAATACAATAATAAAACACAAGGGCCAGTCACAGACGGTGCACCAACCTCTGAGTAGGTCCGGCAAAAAAACAACTGTCCAACAATATAACAAACCGTTGTTATTTTTCTTATGCTATCCAAATGTAAACTTACTTGCTGTAAGTCAATTTTTATATAACAGTACACATTCAAGGGCTCTAAAGCATCCGTAATTGATAAGATCAATTATTATAACATTCAACAGTTTGTGAATCTGGAAAAAAAGTTATCGTCTTGATTAGAGCATACACATACAGTTCTGTTAGTTCGAGGGCTACTTGGAAACTAAGGTCCGATCGGTCGCGAAACGTAAATCACAGTGAAAATTGAAAATGTTTTATTTGCAGCAGTTAGCTACTCCTTCTGGGTACGTCTCCACATAGTCGTCATTCCGGTGAGACAAGAGAGACAAAGCGACTGAGACCAAATGTTTCTAAAACCGAGGTAAGCCTATTCCACTTCTCTAATCGCCTATCATCAGCAAAAATCAGTCCACAGTTCGGCCCTCTTGGCACAGTCAGATACAACGAAAGCCCAAAATACCTGGGAGTGACTCTGGACAGAACTTAAACATACAAAAATATCTTTCCAACTTGGCCAAGAAGATACAAACTCGAGTGAACCTTGTGAGAAAGCTGGCAGGCAGTACATGGGGAGCAACCACATCAGTCCCCCGAGGAGCATCCCTTGCACTGGTATACTCTGCAGCACAATACTGTGCACCATTTTGGCATCGAAGCGCCCACGTAGTGAACGTAGACGTCCAACTGAACTCAGTTATGAGAGTAGTTAGTGGTACAGTCCGGTCTAGACCAACTTGCTGGCTACCAGTGCTTTCAAACATCTGCCCACGAGACCTCCTTCGAAAGACTGCTCCATTACAACCTCTGTCGGCAAGTTTCTGAAAACAACTCGATCCCTCTTCATGACGATTTGCTGTGACTACCCAGGAAACGCCTCAAATCTAGAAGACCAGGATATGAACTGGGAGTACAAGTGCTATGCAAAGGATTCGACCAGGACGCAGAGTGGAAACGTGAGTGGCAAGCTACAAGAACCCGAAACCACGAACTTGTAGACAACCCAACAGTTCAAGTTCCAGGCTTCCACCAACCAAGGCAGGTGTGGGTGCAGTTAAACACATATCGGACTAAAGAGGGTAGGTGCATATACAACATACAGGTGCCCGACACAAGTGGGGCTTTTCAAGTGACAGTTTGTGTGACTGTGCTGACACCCAAACAATGAGTCACATTATGAATGAATGTAATGTCCAATCAGACGCTTTCCTGGTGGCACTGAGAAGCTCGATCAAGCATCCCACGAGGCACTCTGCTGGATCGAGTGCATCAACATCCGAGTGTAGTCTGACCCGTTTTCAGATGGTTCCAATGGCTCTGAGCACTATGGGACTTAACTTCTGCGGTCATCAGTCCCCTAGAACTTAAACCTACTTAAACCTAACTAACCTATGGACATCACACACATCCATGCCCGAGGCAGGATACGGACCTGCGACCATAGCGGTCACGCGGTTCCAGACTGTAGCGCCGTTTTAAAACTTGTGTACTGTATATAATTTCACATGTTCATTTTTACATATATTTCTTTGTTTTGCTAAATGTGTATTATTGTGTAACCTCCTCACAGATAAAAAAAATAAGTATAACATTCACATTTACTGTAACCCCTCAACAGTAAAAAATATAATTATATAATTCATTCACATTCAGTGTAACCTCGCAACACATAAATTCCGTAACCTACCAATAACAGAATGTGACTAATCTCTCAATAAAAGAGCGAGGTGGCGCAGTGGTTAGACACTGGACTCGCATCCGGGAGGACGACGGTTCAATCCCGCGTCCGGCCATCCTGATTTAGGTTTTCCGTGATTTCCCTAAATCGCTCCAGGCAAATGCCGGGATGGTTCCTTTCAAAGTGCACGGCCGACTTCCTTCCCCGTCCTTCCCTAATCCGATGAGACCGATGACCTCGCTGTCTGGTCTCCTTCCCCAAAAACAACCAACCAATCTCAGTAAAATTGTGGCTCACTTATAACCTTTCAATAATTGGCTGTGAATTTAAACTGGTAAATTTTGGACGTCAGCAGTGCTTCGTCATGGCCCTGAAAATTCATTCTGAATAAACTGAAAATTCTTATCCTCAATAAGGTCGCCGGATAGCGCGTATATATCTGCTGCTATAAGAATTTTTTCTGGCACAGCCCAGTGCAATGCTGGCCGATAGATTTGTCATGTATAAAAGGAAACAACTGATCTTTCTTTACAATAATTGGGACGACCATAGATTGAAATTATTGTAAATTCATTAAATTGTGATGAATGGTTGTCAAAAGTTCATTTTTATAAGAAAGATTATTATTAAGAGATGTTTTTTAAAAACATTTACATGGGACTTGATATAACAATACATAGCGCGAGGCAGCTTTTACCTTATACAACATCGCTCAGGCACCGCCATCGCTTCCCACGACCTGCCCAGTCAACTCCATACACCAGACTGCTAGCAGCTACTTACTCCTACTGCCACACAGTTCCTACTGCATACAACACTGCTCTCTGGTCTGAGATTCTCTTATAGCTTACATATCGCAGGCAGCGCATGAGCAATCCACCGAAATTACATCTGCTCGAGTGCGCTAGCAATAAATTCCTTAATCACGGACCTCTTGCAACTGTAAGTGATGCATACGATAATAATAATAATTTCGATGAGAGACCTTCGTAGCACTCTACCAGCTTTCCAATAGACAGAAGGCACCCGCCTGTGCTTTCAGCCAATTCTCCACGCTGATCTGCAGCGTGTTTCCTGCGTCAAAATATTATCTTCGTAGCCAGCAGTTCATGTGAATTGAGGTGGAGCTCGGAGGGAGCGAATTCTGGTCAGTATGGCGGGCGATGAAACATTTGCCATCAAAAATGCTGCAGGAGCGTCTTCATGCCCCCTGCAGTGGGCGGCTGAGAATTGTCACGAAGAGGGAAATGCTTGACAGTTGTGGGGACTGCATTAAATCATGCAACATCTGTGACAGGCTTGGTGGGAGATACCGTTTTCTAGGCCTCTTTACGTACTCACCGTGGGCTCACAACTGAGAGGAACAACGTCACGCCATCGATGGACAGACTGTCCAACACATCTATGCAAAGCTTCATCGGATTTTCACTGCGGTTACTATTTCCGATAGATTGGTGCTTAGTTTCCGAATATCCCTCGTATAACAGGAGACGGTTATTGTGATAATATTCGAAATGCAAAATACTAACACGAGTTCGTTACAGACGAATGGAAAAACTGATAGAAGCCGACCTCGGGGAAGGTCAGTTTGGATTGCGTAGAAATGTTGGAACACGTGAGGCAATACTGACCTCAACGACTTATCTTAGAAGAGAGATTAAAGAAAGGCAAATCTACGTTTCTAGCATTTGTAGACTTAGAGAAAGCTTTTGACAATGTTGATTGGAATACTCTTTTTGAAATTCTGAAGGTGGCAGGGGTAAAATAGAGGGAGCGGAAGGCTATTTACAATTTGTACAGAAACCAGATGGCAGTTATAAGAATCGAGGGGTATGAAGGGGAAGCAGTGGTTGGGAAGGGAGTGAGACAGGGTTGTTGCCTATCCCCGATGTTATTCAATCTGTATATTGAGCAAGCAGTGAAGAAAACAAAAGAAAAGTTCGGAGTATGTATTAGAATCCATGGAGAAGAAATAAAAATTTTGAGGTTCGCCGATGACATTGTAATTCTGCCAGGGACAGCAAAGGAGTTGGAAGAGCAGTTGAACGGAATGGATATTGTCTTGAAAGGATGATATAAGATGAACATCAACAAAAGCAAAACGAGAATAATGGAATGTAGTGGAATTAAATCGGGTGATGCTGAGGGAATTTCCTAAGAAATGAGACACTTAAAGAAGTAAAGGAGTTCTGCTATTTGGGGAGTAAAATAACTGATGATGGTCGAAGTAGAGAGGATATAAAATGTAGACTGGCAATGGCAAGGAAAGTGTTTCTGAAGAAGAGAAATTTGTTAACTTCGAGTATAGATTTAAGTGTGAGGGTTTCTGAAAGTATTTGTATGGAGTGTAACCATGTGTGGAAGTGAGACATGGACGATAAATAGTTTAGAGAAGAAGAGAATAGAAGCTTTCGAAATGTGGTGCTACAGAAGAGTGCTGAAGATTAGATGGGTAGATCACATTAGTAATAACGAGGTATTGAATAGAATTGGGGAGAAGAGGAGTTTGTGGCCCAACTTGACTAGAAGAAGGGATCGGTTGGTAGGACATGTTCTGAGACATCGAGGGATCACCAATTTAGTATTGGAGGGCATCGTGGAGGGTAAAAATCGTAGAGGGAGGCCAAGAGATGAATACACTAAGCAGATTCAGAAGGATGTAGGCTGCAGTAGGTACAGGGAGATGAAGAAGCTTGCACAGGATAGAGTAACATGGAGAGCTGCATCAAGCCAGTGACAGGACTGAAGAACACAACAACAGTTATTTATTGAGGTATTTTTATGCTTAATATTAACGCAAATTTATCTTCGTGAAACTGTGATTAATGCGACGACTGGAACGAGAATAGCTGCTCGGTACCTAAATGCGGTGCGGCCCACTTTGTCTTGCGCCGTTCTGCTGTCAGCGAGACGCTAACTGCGCAGCGAGCGCAGGGCCACCGCCGCTGTTCTCGATCGGTCTTTGTGGCGGCGCGCAGAATCGGTTCGGGGGAGCAATTGTACGGCGGGACAAGAGCTTTGTGGCGGGCGGACCGCGTGACCGATGACGTCGCCCCGGCTCACGCCCCCGCCGCTGTGTACGTTCACGTGGCCGTCCTGAATGACCCCGGCGACGGCATATTGCGTCCCGTCCGGCCGAGAGCTGCAATGGGGAGCAGCTGTGAATGCGGGCCGTGCCCCGGCCAGCCAGTCGCCCCCCGGCCTTTCCCCGCCGGCTTTTCATACGGCTAATGCACGCCGCGGTTGGCAGAGGCGCACCTCGCACCGCAATGCATCACTCGGCGCGCCGCGACCGCGCAGCAGCCGAGCCACGCGCGCGCGCCGGGTAATATCGCGGAGTAGGACCCTGAAAGCGCGCGCCCTGAATGGCGCGCCGGCGAAAATCCTCTGTGCTGCTCAAAGAAATGGGTAAAGGGAGGGGGGCGGCGCGGAAACGGGGGGGGGGGGGGTGCTCCTTTCTCTTCTAGATGCACTGCGCGTCGCTCATCCCTTCTTGCAAGACTGCGTCCCACGCATGTCCAGGAGACGGACACAGTCTCTCCAGTGCTGGATTAAGTGTACAAGTAAGAAGTGGAAGTAATAAACTAGGACACATCCATAATGAAGCACCAGTTTAGCTGCAAAGCCTGTACATTATCGAAATGTGGAAAATCCATTTTCACTTCCTGGCCACCCGTCATAAAAAGTGTGGTGTCACCGCCAGACACCGCACTTACTAGGTGGTAGCCTTCAAATCGGCCGCGGTCCGTTAGTATACGTCGGACCCGCGTGTCGCCACTATCAGTGATTGCAGACCGAGCGCCGCCACACGGCAGGTCTAGAGAGACTTCCTAGCACTCGCCCCAGTTGTACAACCGACTCTGCTAGCGATGGTTCACTGACAAAATACGCTCTCAGTTGCCGAGACGACAGTTAGCATAGCCTTCAGCTACGTCATCTGCTACGACCTAGCAAGGCGCCATTACCAGTTACTATTGAGATTATGAATAATTTACCGTCAAGAACGATGTTCACCATTTATGGATTAAAGTTATGTATTCCACCAGCTACGTCCGTTTCCTTGTCCTGTTACAGACCTCACGCCAGCCTGCGTGAGCTAAAACGCGTGCCTTTCGGCTTCCTCTAGTAAACCGGTGTTGGCTCTCCTGCCAACCCACAACAAAAAGCATGTCATAGAATTTTCCGTGTGTGTAAGACCAGTTAACATGTATCGATATAGTGCTACGAACACGGCGAAAGAGAAATAATTTAAACACGAATAAACATTACCAAGTGAAGCAATAAAGCAAGACTGTGTAAACATTTCACGAATATATTATGTGTGTATGTAGAACATTCGTAATTATTTGACGTTTTATGCATTTTTTAACTTTGAATCCATGACATATTAATATCTTTGAAAATCGTATTCTTGTTAAATCAGTTAGTGATTATGATCTGTGCCTCAGATAAAAATGACATTTCAGTACATGTATAAATAGTAAAAAGTATTGTAATAATCTCTCAGTTCTCTCTGGGTTTCGTTACGAGTAACACTTGCGTGTTAAGCAAATGTATATGCTGGCCGTGAGTCTTTTGTTCATGAACCTTGAAATCCGCCATTAGGTGAGTTGTTGTAAAAAGGTGTGTAAAATTAATGCGTTTTTGTTTGAATGTGTAGAGTTTGAGCAAATATGTTTTTAAAACAATTTTTAAAGTTGGAAGGCATTCGCCCCGTAAATAATTTAGACATTTTCAGCATTTAATTTACCGGAAGCCGCTGTACCAATCTGTGAGGACAACGGCCGCAGACGCGGCACATTTAAAAAATATTTATTTCAGGCATCGCAGTCGTCTCGCTGGTAAAGCGAGGTAACATAATAATATTTAACATTTTCTTACAGCTTCCAGCAGTGCCGGCAGGCTATATTATATTATTCAGTGCATTTCTCAGTTTGATTTGGAAGGTACTGTGCGACATGTTCTATGCGGGCACAAAAATATAACGAATAACTGTGTTATGACTTTATAATTTTCACATTTTGTGGCAAGATCTGCTCTGTGAAACTAAAGCAATATTTTACATTTTTTCCCTGAGATTAAGAGAACGCGGGCTAGCCGCGCGCCTGTTCTAATTAACAGTATTAAAAAATCCACTACATAACGTAGCCAACATTCAGTGCTGTGACGATCATTTGAATTTCATTACTGACTTTTCTGAATACGACACAAGGTAGTGAGTTCCGATACAATTTTCTTTCTTTCTTGATTACGTTACAGTAGCAAGTGAATGTTTCCTATATGATTATCAAGAGCAGATGTGTAAAAGCAATAATTTGATCCACGGTGTGCCACATTTATGATAAAAGTGTTTATTCCCTATCCCACTCCATGCCTGAACTTAACATATGTGTACTAGTGTGACTCATAAAGCCAAAGTGAAATATTTACTCTACATTGCTCAAACTTACTTGCTTTTATGAAGAAAGAATGACCAAGTAAAGACAGTGTAATAACACTGAATCAAAACCATAGCAACTTGTTACTAATAATTTTGTGTACTGCCATCAGCTCTCAGTTTCAGTTTTATATCAGTCTGAACATTGCAAATCCAAACTTAAATATCGTAAAGCAAAGTTACTAGTTACCATGTACCGACTTGTTGCTACACATATATAATCATATCTAAATAAATAAAACCACAAGCCGAATAAATTTAACTGCAGTAGTAAAAAATTGAGAGGAGTAAGGGATAAGTAATACACTCCTTCCATGCCGGTCTCGTTTTCCCAAAACTAAACATGCACGAAAAGTAAAATTTTCACTAAACAACTTTTATTGAATATCTTTAGACATACATGTAACACAAATTTAAAAGCATGCTGTTTTTCTCCCCAATACTAGACAAAAAAATTACAAAACAGTTTCATTCAAATACAAAATTGATGCAAGTACGAAAGCTGTTTGGAAAGTAGGGAACGATCGGCCGTGGCTGGCCGGGGTGGCCGAGCGTTTCTAGGCGCTACAGTCTGGAACCGCGCGACCATGCCTCGGGCGTGGATGTGTTGATGTCCTTACGTTGGTTAGGTTTAAGTAGTTCTAAGTTCTAGGGGATTGATGACCTTAGAAGTTAAGTCCCATAGAGCTCAGAGCCATTTGACCCATTTTTTGATCGGTCGTGAAATGGGAAGTACACTGAAAACTTGTCATCAGCCCATGGTCTAGTGACTAGCGTTGCTCCCTTTGGATCATGGGGTGCCCGGATTGATTCACAGCTGGGTTGGGGATTTTCTCTGCCCGGGGCCTGTTTGTTCATGTTGTCCTCAACATTTCATCATCATCATCATCATTCATGATACGGTTAGATTGAATCGCATACAATATTGGAGTGTGAGAAAATTGGGACTTTGTACGGGCGCTATGGCCACACAGTTGAGCGCCCCACAAACTGAACAAACCAAACAGTGAAAACTCGATGAGACTTTAGACAGGTGTGTTGGGTAGTGTCTCTAGTGTACCAGTAGATGACGTCACATCGCTCTTCTCAGTTCTGAGCACACAGTGAGCGCGGAAAGATGCCTGTTAGTATTCCCGTCAAGTATGAGTGCGTGCATGAGATTTCGCCTGATTTCATGCAACCAACATAGCCTAACTGTCAGGCAGTTCCTTCTTCATGAGAGTTCTCAGCCGCACACTGCACGGGAATGAGTACGTTCCTGCAGCGTTTTCTGTGGGAAGTGTTTGACCACCCACCGTACAGTCCACACTTGATTCTCTCTGCGGTTTATCTCTGCTCAGAGGAATCGCTGGCTATGAAGACAACATTTTTCCACAGACAACGAGCTGCAGTCCAGCGTTGAAAACTGTTTGAATGCCTTGGAGACTGCCTTCTGTGACGTGGCTACTGGAAAGTTTGTACACCGCTCCGATAGTTGTCTAAGTCGGAGAAGCAAGTATGTAGAGGACTATGTGCAAGGTATAGCTAACTGTTGCAAATAAAACGGTTTTGATTTTTCACTGTGGTTTCCATTTCGCGACCGATGTACTTACTTCCGAGTAGCCCTCACATAATAAGGAAATGTGCATTGAAATAACAGGGTTTATACAGCCCACAGCTCCTTAAAATGACCATTAGTCCTTAATTCTGAATAATTTGAAGTACATTTATCTAATCCTTCAAATAAATTCATTCACAATCATGTTCGACTTCATTATTGTCAGTGTCATTGTTACTACAACCTTGAAAAGACTATATAAAAGAGCATTATTGATTCATCCGATTAAGTTGTCAAAATACTTGAGTAGTTCCTTTATATCTTCACGGATACTGCAGAGCCTGTGTTGTTAAGAAGTACGATGCGCTGTTACTTAGGACATGCATGCATGTCAGAAGAAATTTCATCACACTTCCTAACAACACAGGTACTGCAGTATCAGCATTTATTCGCCAATATGAGCCAAGCGCTTTCAGATCAAATTTACATCCCCTGTATGGGAATTACAAAACGTGCATGGGACCAGGTCGTGACGTACGAACAACGACATGCGGAAGTGACTCGTGCACGGATAGCCAAAGCTGTTAAGGCGAGAGCTCGAGTAAAGAGGGATATCCGGGTTAGAGTCCCGGTCTGGCACAAAGTTTCATTGTCATTCCGTTATACTAATGATAGTTGTCCGTATTCGCAGCTGCGAATACATTTAATGTTTACATCTTCAGACTTCATAGCACTGACTATTTTCTAATCTCAGTAATTCATCATTATCCATTTGTCTGAAGGTCTGAAGATGGTGACATTTTCTCTAGCAGTTCAACCAAGATTGTAGACGCAAAATTACGCTTTTCTTCACACAACTCGACTTTTTCCTGGCATATGAGAGGGTGATTAAACACTTACCATGGGAAACACTGCAGGAGCGTTCCCATTGCCCCTGCAGTGTGCGGCCGAGAACTGTCATGAAGAAGGAACTGCATGACAGTTAGGCTACGTGTGAAATCAGGCGAAATCTCACGGCAGGCATTCATACTTGGCGGGAACGCTAATTTCTAGGCATCCTTACGCGCTCACTGTGCGCTCAGAACTGAGGGGAGCGATGCGACACCATATACTGGTACACTAAAGACAAAACACAGAGATTTAGGAACCAGGTTTTAAATTGTAAGACATTTCCAGGGGCCGATGGTGGCTCTGACCACAATCTATTGGTTATGAACTGTAGATTACAACTGAAAAAACTGAAAAAAGGTGGGAATTTGAGAAGATGAGACTGGATAAACTGACTAAACCAGAGGTTGTACAGAGTTTTAGGGAGAGCATAAGGGAACAATTGACAGGAATGCGGGAAAGAAATACAGTAGAAGAAGAATGGGTAGCTCTGAGGGAGGAAGTAGTGAAGGCAGCAGAGGATCAAGTAGGTAGAAAGGCGAGGGCTAGTAGAAATCCTTGGGTAACAGAATTAATATTGAATTGAAAGGAGAAAATATAAAAATGCAGTAAATAAAGCAGGCAAGAAGGAATACAAACGTCTCAAAAATAAGATCGAAACTAAGTGCAAAATGACTAAGCAGGGATGGCTAGAGGACAAATGTAAGGATGTAGAGGCTTATCTCACTAGGAGTAAGATAGATACTGCTTACAGGAAAATTAAAGAGACCATTGGAGAAAAGAAAACCACTTGTATGAATATAAAGAGCTCAGATAGAAACCCAGTTCTAAGCAAAGAGGGGAAAGCAGAAAGTTGGAACGAGTATATAGAGGATCTATGCAAGGGCGATGTACTTGAGGACAATATTATGGAAACGGAAGAGGATGTAGATGAAGATGACATGGGAGATACGATACTGCGTGAAGAGTTCGACAGAGCACTGAAAGACATGAGTCGCAACGAGGCCCCAGGAGCAGACAACATCCCATTAGAACTACTGACAGCCTTGGGAGAGCCAGTCCTGATAAAACTCTACCATCTGGTGAGCAAGATGTATGAGACAGGTGAAACAACCTCAGACATCAAGAAGAATATAATAATTCCAATCCCAAATAAAGCAGGTGCTGACAGATGTGAAAATTACCGAACTATCAGTTTAATAAGTGACAGCTGCAAAATACTAACGCGAATTCTTTACAGACAAATGGAAAAATTGGCAGAAGCCGACCTCGGGGAAGATCGGTTTGGATTCCGTAGAAATATGGGAACACATGAGGCAATACTGACCTTATGATTTATCTTAGAAGAAAGAATAAGGAAAGGCAAACTTACGTTTCTAGCATTTGTAGACTTAGAGAAAGCTTTTGACAATGTTGACTGGAATACTCTCTTTCAAATTCTGAGGGTGGCAGGGGTAAAATACAGGGAGCGAAAGACTCTTTACAATTTGTACACAAACCAGATGGCAGTTATAAGAGTCGAGGAGCGTGAAAGAGAAGCAGCGGTTGGGAAGGGAGTGAGACAGCGTTGTAGCCTATCCCCGATGTTATTCAATCTGTACATTGAGCAAGCAGTAAAGAAAAGAAAAGAAAAATTCGGACTAGGAATTAAAATCCATGGAGAAGAAATAAAAACTTTGAGGTTTGCCGATGACATTGTAATTCTGTCAGAGACAGCAAAGGACTTGGAAGAGCAGTTGAACGGAATGGACAGTGTCTTGAAAGGAGGATATAAGATGAACATCAACAAAAGCAAAACAAGGATCATGGAATGTAGTCGAATTAAGTTGGGTGATGCTGGGGGAATTAGATTAGGAAGTGAGACACTTAAAGTAATAAAGGAGTTTTGCTATTTGAGGAGTAAAATAACTGATGATGGTCGAAGTAGAGAGGATATAAAATGTAGATTGGCAATGGCAAGGAAAGCTTTTCTGAAGAAGAGAAATTTGTTAAGATCGAGTATTGATTTAAGGATCAGGAAGTCGTTTCTGAAAGTATTTGTATGGTGTGTAGACATGTATGGAAGTGAAACATGGACGATAGCTAGTTTGGACAAGAAGAGAATAGAAGCTTTCGAAATGTGGTGCTAAGAAGAATGCTGAAGATGAGATGGGTAGATCATATAACTAATGAGGAGCTATTGAATAGAATTGGGGAGAAGAGGAGTTTGTGGCACAACTTGAGTAGAAGAAGGGTTCGGTTGGTAGGACATGTTCTGAGGCATCAAGGGATCACAAATTTAGCATTGGAGGGCAGCGTGGAGGGTAAAAATCATAGAGGGAGGCCAACAGATGAATTCACTAAGCAGATTCAGAAGGATGTAGGTTGCAGTAGGTACTGGGAGATGAAGAAGCTTGCACAGGATAGAGTAGCATGGAGATCTGCATCAAACCAGTCTCAGGACTCAAGACCGTAACAACAACAACAAAGAAACAACCAAATACATCTGCGTAAAGCCTCATCGGATTTTCACTGTGGTTTCCATTTCATGACTGATCGTTTCGTATTTGTAGACTGGCAATGGCAAGGAAAGTGTTTCTGAAGAAGAGAACAATGTTGACTGGAATAATCTCTTTCAAATTCTGAAGGTGGCAGGGGTAAAATACAGGGAGCGAAAGGCTCTTTACAATTTGTACAGAAACCAGATAGCAGTTATAAGAGTCGAGGAGCGTGAAAGAGAATTTTTTTATTTGGATGTGACTTTTGTAATTCTTTTTTTTTTGTCTAGTAACGAAGAAAAAATAGCATTCTTTTAAATTTGTGTTTCATGTATGTCTACATTTATTCAATAAAATATGAAAATTTTACTTCTCGTACATATTAACTTTGCAAAAACGATCCTCAGATGAGGTTGGAGACGGCAGAGCCATCATCACTAAAACTTTCTTTTGTGAACGGCTTGCGTCTGACGAAGTTCGTAACGGCAGTGTCTGATTCTTTGCTTCTTGATGTTTCTTCTCCTTATTTGTTAAAAATATGTGTTAAGCAGAAGCAGCTCGATTGGATCCTAGTGACATTTTTGTTTCGCGCAGTGTATAATGGTATGCGCTGTTTTTCTCCATTTACTTCTATTACTGCACAATTGTATAACAATATTTGTTGTGAGTAAAATATTTCCCCAATAGACGTTTTGAACTGACGGTATCCGGTTCTTTTAGTTAAAGAACTGCGGGGACGTTATTAGCCCTCAACTTGAAAATACGGAAAGCACGACAAATTTTGCTTTAGAATGGATAAAAAAAAACAATTTTTTGTGTAAGTGTTAGATTTTGGAAAAATTTCACATGTGTTTAATGTGGTATATGTGAAGTTTGGTACATTTTAACTAACGAAATTATTGTTGTTTTAAAATACAATTAATATATCATTCAAAATGGAAAATTTTGTAGATTTTTCAGTTTCCAAAAACGTATATAGGGCCGTTTCTGGTTGCAAATTGTAAGATTCCGTCTCATCTGTTACTACTATAGCTAAAAATGCATCCGTGGCATTTAACAGAATGGGTGAGGATGGGTTGCAGCTTACAGTCTCGTTGTACTGGAATCGCTCGCTAAGAGACTTGAAAGACTATAAATCTTTACTATGATGCATTTGCCGAAGAGCCTTTTACTTGTAGTTCGCATAAAGAAAAGAATGGCCATGCTAACGTCACGCTGAACTGCCTGAAACGTAAATACCACGAGCTGTGGTCACCTCTTCTCAACCTGTAGTATCCTAGTTTTATTTTGTGCTTCCAGCACAGCTAATTCGATATGTAATATTAAATAGATGATGTCATCTACGCTAATGTAGGACAAAGATTTGTGTGTGCTTTATCTACCTCTTTACGATGACGGATACAACAGAGAAGTTGGTTCACCTTCATCAGCAGAAAGAAACAGACGCTTTCCGTAATGACCCCACCAGCAACTGTTGTCCGGAATTACATCCAGAGTCATCAATATTAAATAATATGGCGCAATTACCTGGAATAATTTCTTTTAGAAATCTCTGCATGGACCTAAATAAATGCGGTAAAGGTAAATTAATTTCTGCTTTTATGTCCAATGTATTTTATTTATAGAAAGAAATTTTTATGTTCCCAGACTCCATTTCAAAGAGAAACAACGTGAAAGAAATAGGCAACGAGGTCATTTGTTAATAACTAACGTGGGCTCACATTAAATAGTCATTTAAACAATAAACCAAACTGCTGATGAGGTGGGATGTTGTAAGTCGACAACAGTGTACTGTAGTGCGGAAACACATTTCGAGTCGCTAACACTGTGATTATCTTACGATCGTACACAGTTAATTATTGTTAGACTTGGTTGTCGCTTGTACTACCATTATTATACAGCAACATACCATTCTCCAGTCGCATTTCTGTGCTCTTCCTCGTTCTGTTGCCTACACCAGGGTCGGTATCGAGGAAAACAAGATTCCTCCAGCCTGGGATGTTGGGCCAGTTTTTCCCTAATCTTCCTAAAAGGGTTGTTAAGGGAGTTCTAAGAGGCTGCCTCAGCTGTGAGTGATTTACCCAGGATGACTGATGTCCACCAGTACCTATTGGAAATAGTGGTTTGAAAATGCCTTATTAATTACCGTTATTAATGGTTACTGGTGCAAGCAGTAATTTAAAGCGGTTAATCTCCATGCCTATCTATCTATAACTGAAATACTGCTCTTACATTGCCAATGTTCCTACGGTCACCATACTTAACCAGAACCTGTTTGTTTACCTCTCTGATGGCTACAGTTCTATCATAACGGGTCAGAACTGAACTATCGTCTGCTCAGGGCTAATGTACGATCAAGCGACACGTCTGTATTCGCAGATGAAACTAAACTGAAGTTCACACATACACACAGACACACACACACACACACACACACACACACACACACACACACACACACACACTCAACCACACACACGTACACAGAAAACAAATTTAACGTTACAGTAATATTTATATAATTAATTAGGAAGGTAGAGTGGATTACATCTCAATTTAAGAGGAGTTACCGAATCTTTGTACCTGAACCGAAACTGCCATGGGGGTAATTACAACAAAGTTATTTCTGCATACCTCGTCAACTGGTCTTTGATGTTAAAGCAATGTCACATCTGAGCTAGGTCCCAAAAATTAACTCAATTACAACGCTGTATGTGTTAATGCAGAAAGATGTATTTCGTAACTGAGCTAACCTCCTAACTTTAATTGAATTAGAACGATGGACTGTTTTAATCCAGAAATACATAATTCTTCTTCACTACACGGAGGTTTCCTATTACAATGTTGGGCTTTATTAAAGCACACAGATACAATACTTCATAATTAAGCTAACCTCCAAACATTAATTAACTTATAATGTTGGACTGCTTTATCCTCGAACAATTTAATACTGAATCTCCAAACATTTATTTTTCAGTACGATATATCAGTTTTTCATTTTCATGTTAAGATAGTTTTCCCTCCTGAATTATACAGTGATGTAAATGAACTGAATGCGAGTAATGACTTAACTTTCTCTGGAGAATAAAATATATTTCATTTTATTACTATTTTTCGGAATTACTGCTGCTATTTTAGTAAATGTTGCTGTTATCTAGAATTGTCTGTACTGTACGTAGCATATTGCTTAGCTCCTGTAAAAACACTCACTAGTTCGGTATAAGAATGACTGCCTTCAAAAATGTGTAACTTATTTTTCTCTCCTTCACATGTGATTTCAGTGATAACGCAGATCGAAGATTGGGATCCATTGGACTAATGCTCAAACACACAGTCTTAATTTTAACAATGAGCATGCAGACAATACTGTATTTAACTGATGCGACGTTTGTATAGATTTTCACTTTCGAAGCAAATCTATGCTACTTCCTTACAAATAACAATTTTTGACAATTTCTGCAGTACTTTGAGTCTGTTTTCCGAAGAATAAATATCACGCAACTGTCACTGTCGCTTGTACTATCTTCAGTCCCTATGATTCACTGGCTCTCTCCTCCTTTCCACCCAAAGCTAACGCCGTTTTCCTCCTCCGTACACAGTCACTATTGAGGTAGTGTACACCCCAACAATTCTTGCTCCTCTGATATCTTGAATTCTTCGTTCTTCTGTGGTTGATAAATCCTTTGCTACCTCTTCCTATCTCATTTCTCATCAGGCTCTCTCCTTCCTCGAAAAGTGACCCAGCCTACACAGGACCACTACGTATCAGGACGGGTGAGAGAGTGTCGGAGAGGGCTGATTTAGGCAGGGGCGCACAGAGAACCAGTGGCAGCATAACGAGTCCTCATTTCTAGCAGCAATGCACGACACGACGACCAACTCTAGGCTGTCCTGCACGAGTGCCATGCAATCCAGCTGTGGAATGAGCTGATGGCCCGACGAAGCCCATGATGTCCGTTGCTCTGGGTCACAGGCGGCTGCTACCGCAGAGCCGTTTGGCCTGGAAGCAGGTTAAGAAATTGGCCAGTTATGCACGTTACCATGTTGTGCGACTGGGTGCGTCAGCTGACACTAGATGCTTGATGCGGGGCACCAGTGGATCCCGTCATCCACCAGGGGTTGACTGGGATGGTGGCTGATGACGTCTAGGTGGCTAGGAGGCCGAGAGGGCCCGCCTACCCAAGCCGGACTGTAGACAGACTGCACTTTGTCGATCGGTCCTTCAGAGGGCTGAGGCTGGCCACACAGCAGCATCTCGCATTGATGAAGTTCTGCTACGCCATAGGTGTTGTACCGTGAAACTTCAACTGCTAACATTACACTCGGAAAATGAGCACAGAGTGACATTTATTAAAACATTAGTATTACATTTATCTAGAATGTTAAATGATCTCATAACAAATGGCTCTGAACACTATGGGACTTAACTTCTGAGGTCATCAGTCCCCTAGAACTTAGAACTACTTAAACCTAACTAACCTAAGGACATCACACACATCCATGGCCGAGGCAGGATTCGAAACCGCGACCGTAGCGGTCGCGCGGTTCCAGACTGTATCGCGGAGAACCGCGCGGCCACTCCGGCAGGCTGATCTCAAAACAAAACCATCACACAAAACGTAATACGATTAGCTTCTGGAGCAGGGACAGTTTATGGGAAACACGTTAAAGTTCATAGTGTTTCAACTCCACTTAAATTCGAAAGCAACATCACAAATATTCGCCAACACTTATTTCCCGACACGTAATTTATTCCAAATTTCACAGCAATAATAACAGCCCTGTAATACTAACAAGACAAATATTGCTCCTAAACGAGTCCAGCTTTATTCCTACACAGATTTTACTGTGACGCTTTCATGTGCTTCCAGTCGTTCAATGTCCACATACCTCTACATTATAATTTTCTGTAGTAGGTCCTCTGTACTCTTATTTGAAGTTTTTCACTTAATACCAGTAATGGAATTACAGAAATCTGTATCCAACAGTAGCATTACTAAAATCCAAAACTATAATCTACTTCGTTAATTAATAAATTTAAAACCACATTAATTTAGGACACAGAGATACAGAACAAACGTTTACGTAACTTGCTAGCACCGGCGAAATGGCTCAATCAGGTGCATCTTTTGCCACCAGCGTGGTACATTCCCAATCTTCTAACCACCGTTACTTGTTAGGGCTTTCTGTTTACTGTCCATTCAGACAACAAAAAATGGTTCAAATGGCTCTGAGCACTATGGGAGTCAACTGCTGAGGTCATAAGTCCCCTAGAACTTAGAACTACTTAAACCTAACTAACCTAAGGACATCACACACATCCATGCCCGAGGCTGGATTCGAACCTGCGACCGTAGCGGTCGCGCGGTTCCGGACTGGAGCGCCTAGAACCGCGTGGCCACTCCGGCCGGCTTCAGACAACAGGTGATTACCAATGGTAAGGTTTATGGAAACAGAAATACTGGCGTATACGACACAGCTGCTGCTGCCCAGCAAACACTCAGGTGAGATCTGATGACACGATTAGCAATTCACAGTTAAGTGAAAATGATTTGATACCAAAAATGCACTATAAGCAAGTCCCTAAATCACCGTCCTGTGGACTTTATATTCGCACCGCATCATAAGCACTAAAGCGATAAGCGATAACCAGTAACATCTCTTCCGTTATGTATGTTCTATATCAGAGGACCACAAGGCCAACTATACCGTCCATGAGTTCGCAGTAAGACACAGTGAAAACAAAAAGTGAACAATGTCAGTTCAGAGCAGCAAACTGCCTTCAGTGAAGTATTACTCAGAAGGCCTACTACATAATCTCTTGACTCACTTCAGCCCTACTAGAGAACAGGAAGCCTATCCCATTTACCACGTTTCGTCAAAAGCAACATACCACCATTTCCATGCCATATGGTCCTCGTTGCTCTCTGAAGACAGTAGCTCAACCTCTCCACAGACTTAACCACAGTAATCCCTGCAGATTTCCACGTCAGTGACAAAACACCGGTAGCCGTAGCCCCACTTGTCGCGTAGACGCTCAGTTACGTCCTACCCCACGCATAGTAGACATTTTCCTCTTTTCGCTTCGCGGTCCACCATGTAATGAGGGCTCCGGATACGACTGCCGTCCTTCCAGCGGTCCAAGACGCGCAGCCCATCGACTGCCACATCGTATCGATAGGCAAAGACGTACCACCGTTCCACAGTGTGGTGCGACTTGCGCCGGAACTTGGCAGGTTGATCAGCAGGCAGGCAGACAGCGGATCTTCATCACCAATTTCTCTGAAACTCAACATTCTCTATGGTTCAAGACGCACACAGAATGGCGGCACGATTGAATACCCTGAGCCTTCTTTACTCAGCTTTTCCTGGCTCATACCAGGGCTCTGCAAAAAGCACGGGTTGCTAGGTACCGTCATATCTGCTATGTGTGAGTTTTCGACAGCACGCAAGTTATTTGTGTTACAAGATGTTACTTCACTCTTGGTCAAACTATTGCGGCGTTAGGTGTTCTAAATGGCTCAAATGGCTCTGAGCATTATGCGACTTAACTTCTGAGGTCATCAGTCGCCTAGAACTTAGAACTAATTAAACCTAACTAACCTACGGACATCACACACATCCATGCCCGAGGCAGGATTCGAACCTGCGACCGTAGCGGTCACGCGGTTCCAGACTGAAGCGCCTATAACCACACGGCCACAACGGCCGGCTAGGTGTTCTATGCGCTTCGCATGTGGCCAGTGGCGCAAGCTCTTCAGACCGGACTGTTTCATGCATTACACGAAATGTATTAGCAGTTGCGGGACAACCGTCAGCTGTACAGTGGAATGACGACAGAAAAAATTAGTACCGGACCGGGACTGGAACCCTGATTTCCCCCTTATTGCGAGCGATCGCCTTAGGTTTCCCGTGCGTGACTCACGGCCAGACCCAAGCTTTCATATGTCGTCAACCATGCGTCTATAATCTGAACTCGTACATTCACTGTGTATATTCCCGTAAAGCTAATAGCTGTCAAAATTCGGAACTGCGAAAACATTTAACGTATTTCATTACTGCTTTACTTCGTAATTCGGAATTACACAGGTAATGTAATATGGTATTTATCTGCTGGCACCGCGCACGCGACTTTCAAATAAAATGTCTCTCCTATGCGGGAATACACGCACTGGATGGCTAAACACGGTTGGCGGTGGCGTGTTTGTTGCTGTTAGAAGTTGTTTAACTTGTCGCGAAATTGAAGTAGATACTTCCTGTGAGTTAGTATGGGCAGAGGTCATTGTTGGCAACGGGAATAAAATAATAATTCGATCCTTTTACCGATCTCCCAATCCAGATGATACAGTTGCTGAAAGGTTCAAAGAAAACCTGAGTTTGATTTCAAACACGTACCGGTACCCGACTCTTACGATAATAGTTGGTGGTGACTTTAATTTACCCTCGATATGTTGGCGAAAATACATGTTTAATTCCGGAGATACGCATAAAATATCATCCCAAATTGTGCTAAACGCATTCTCTGAAAATTATTTCGAGCAGTTATAATATGACCTCTTAGCAACAAATAATCCTGAGTTAATAACGAGCAGGCATTAGTGAACACAGGGTTGACTAAATATTATAATCCCCAAATCCTCGAAAAATAAGCGAAAAATATACCTATTCCTGAGAGACGATCTCCAC
The DNA here is from genome assembly GCF_023864275.1 of Schistocerca cancellata. NCBI lineage: Eukaryota > Metazoa > Arthropoda > Insecta > Orthoptera > Acrididae > Schistocerca > Schistocerca cancellata. The sequence continues at coordinate 813,051,321 of NC_064630.1, forward strand.
TCTTACCAAATCAATAATACAGGGTTATTACAAATGATTGAAGCGATTTCACAGCTCTACAATAACTTCATTATTTGAGATATTTTCAAAATGCTTTGCACACACATACAGAAACTCAAAAAGTTTTTTTAGGCATTCACAAATGTTCGATATGTGCCCCTTTAGTGATTCGGCAGACATCAAGCCGATAATCAAGTTCCTCTCACACTCGGCGCAGCATGTCCCCACCAATGAGTTCGAAAGCATCGTTGATGCGAGCTCGCAGTTCTGGCACGTTTCTTGGTAGAGGAGGTTTCAACACTGAATCTTTCACATAACCCCACAGAAAGAAATCGCATGGGGTTAAGTAGGGAGAGCGTGGAGGCCATGACATGAATTGCTGATCATGATCTCCACCACGACCGATCCATCGGTTTTCCAATCTCCTGTTTAAGAAAAGCCGAACATCATGATGGAAGTGCGGTGGAGCACCATCCTGTTGAAAGATGAAGTTGGCGCTGTCGGTCTCCAGTTGTGGCATGAGCCAATTTTCCAGCATGTGCAGATACACGCGTGAAACTTGCCCGCACGCTTTCAACCGTTTCCTCGCTCACTGCAGGCCGACCCGTTGATTTCCCCTTACAGAGGCATCCAGAAGTTTTAAACTGCGCATACCATCGCCGAATGGAGTTAGCAGTTGGTGGATCTTTGTTGAAATTCGTCCTGAAGTGTCGTTGCACTGTTATGACTGACTGATGTGAGTGCATTTCAAGCACGACATACGCTTTCTCGGCTCCTCTCGCCATTTTGTCTCACTGCGCTCTCGAACGCTCTGACGGCAGAAACCTGAAGTGCGGCTTCAGCCGAACAAAACTTTATGAGTTTTTCTACGTATCTGTAGTGTGTCGTGAACATATGTCAATGAATGGAGCTACAGTGAATTTATGAAATCGCTTCAATCATTTGTAATAGCCCTGTATAAACGTAGACCAGATGTGGCTTAAATTCAAAGAAGTAATATCGACAATAACTGAGACATTTATACCAAATAAATTAACAAGCGACGGAGCTGATCCTCCTTGGTACACAAAACGCCTTAGAGCACTGTTGCAGAAACAACAAAACAACCATGCCAAATTTAAACAGACGCAAAATCCCCAAGATTGGTAATCTTTTACAGAAGCTCGAAATTTAGCACGACTTCAATGCGAGATGCTTATAACAGTTTTCACAACGAAACTTTGTCTCGAAATTTGACAGAAAATACAAAGAGATTCTGGTCGTATGTGCAGTATCTTAGCGGCAATGCCTTCTCTGCGCGATAGCAATGGAGATACTATCGAAGACAGGGCTGCCAAAGCAGAGTTACTAAAGACAGCCTCCCGAAATGCCTTCACAAAAGAAGACGAAGTTAATATTCCAGAATTCGAATCGAGAACAGCTGCCAAGATGAGTAACGTAGTAGTAAATATCCTGAGTAGTGAAGCAACTTAAATCTTTTGGTCCAGACTGTATACCAATTAGGTTCCTTTCAGAGCATGCTGCTGCATTAGCTCCATACTTAACAATCATATACAACCGTTCGCTCGACGAAAGATCCGCACCCAAAGACTGAAAAGTTGCACAGGTCACACCAATATTCAAGAAAGGTAGTGGAGTAATTCCTTCCGCGCGCTTTACGAGATTGGAATAATAGAGAATTGTGAAGATGGTTCGATGAATCCTCTGCCACGAACTTAAATGTTATTTGCAGAGTATCCATGTAGACGTAGATGTAGATGTACAGGTCGTAGACGCACGGTTGACGACATATGGAAGTTTGGGCCTGGCCGTGAGTCGTGCACGTATAGCCAAACGGCAGTTCGGCGCTAGCGGCCGTGCAAAGCGGAGGTCCGATACTTCCGCCTGTGCGGCGTGTGCGAGTATTTGTTTACTTGTGGACTTAGTCTGCGCGTGGGTTAATAACAACGATCATGGCGAACAAGTACAGGAAAACTACATCACGATTCAATTTCTGCAAAGACTACGAACGACCAAAGGCTTTAGCAGTGGAACGATTCATTCGAGAGGAAGTCAAGATACCGCCAAAAGATATTGTCGGAATTCACCTGTCCATCATTAGTCCCACGGTGTATGTTAAGATGGTAAATGACGCGGCGTGTGAGAGAATTCTACAGGCGAAAAAAGCAGGTCTCCGATTTTGCCATAGTGACGGGAATGTCGGCACGGTAACTGTAGAACATGCTGGTCTGGGTGTACGGACAATACGTGTTTTTGAGCTGCCATTTGAGCTCCCGGCTGACGAAGTTATCGAGGCTTTTAAGCCATACGGCACGGTACATGGTCACACAGCAGAACGCTGGACACAATTTGCCACGTACCCCGTTCTTAACGGAGTGCGACAGATCACTATTGATCTTCAGAAGCATGTACCGTCCTATCTGACAATTGGTGGATGTCGGGCGGTGGTGATTTACGATGGTCAACCACGTACATGTTCTGGCTGTGGCCAGGGGGGACACCTCAGGCAGAACCGTATGCAACGGCGGACTACGCAACTGCCTTCAGATGTGCGGGAGCCGTCACCGGCGATGACAGTACTACCGATCACCTATGCCAAAGCCTTCACTGCGTCCGCTGATGACCGAAAGGACATAGCCCCGGTGGAAGATCAAGATGGCACTCTCCGAAACCTTGTAGCAGACGTCGGGATGACAGAGGATGCTGCTCCGTAGAGCATACAATCTACGGTGACAACATCAGTTTCGACCGAACTCCCGCCAAGTACAACGATGGGACTCGAAACACTTCCAGTTCCTACGGATGCTTTTCTGTCAAGCAGCCGTGATTCCCTACAATCTGAGGACGCGGAAGGAGGATCACGCAAACAACGTTCCCCGAAAAGGAGGAAACGGCGGCGTCGCACGACATCTCCTCGGGATGACTCCCCGTGCCCCGACGACGATGTGCCTGTGGACCAAGACGACACAACAGCCTCTACGAAACAGGATGAGGGAATGGAAACTGTTCGATCAGACCCGCAGCGATCTGTCACATTGACGGTACCGGGACGTGGTGATGCTGAAGAGGAATCACAACCAGTTGGCTCTCCAGACGCAGATGCTGTGGCTATGGACACGAATATATCACTGCCTGCAAAGATGCGGTATGACGACATTGAGGAGGCGCCGGACGTCATACAGAGGCAGCCGGCACTCACGAAGACGGCCTAATAATTGCTGAAGGTGAAGGGAGAGGGGCGAGAGAACGTCTTCTAACTCAGCCCCCAGCGCCGATGCAGGGAGATGATGTTGCGTCTCGACAAAGTGGGATTCAACGCCATGCGAACCGTATTGCGACATTAAATATCAATGACGTGCGTTCACCGGCCAAAATACACCTACTGAAGGAAACGATTTGGGCATCTGATGTGGATATTGCTTTGCTGCAGGAAGTCCACATAGCTGCACTCCCATACATCGCAGGCTACCAATCCTATTCGTCACATGGAGATCACAATGGGAGTGGGGTGGCAGTGTACGTGCGAGATGGCTTCCCAGTGGAAAACGTGTGTTATCTTCCATCGGCCAGGGCAATGGCTTTCACGACGTTTGGGACACGCATCATCAATCTTTATACGCCGTCGGGAAATAATAGGCGGCGGGAAAGGGCGCGATTTTATGCAGAAAACATTACCCCACTATTCCATGGACGTTATGAATGTGTAATAATTGGTGGAGATTTCACCTGTGTTCTCAGCCAGAAAGACCAATGGCAACAAGCAAACATCAGCGAGGAGTTGCGAATCGTTGTCAACGACCTTGTACTTAGTCACACGTGGGAATTACGACATGGAGATGCACCGGGGTACACCTATGTAACAAGTCATTCGGCGAGCAGATTAGATCGAATTTATATCTCACGGGCTCATGCAAATGATGTCCAGGACGCGAAACCCTGGCCATTGGCATTTTCCGATCACAGCGCTTACATCTGTACGGTGCTTCTTCCCCGTAGAGAGGTGTAGAACTGTAAGGCCCCTTGGAAATTAAACATTCAACATGATTCTGAATGCCGTCTACTGATCCTTGAGACATGGACGATGTGCGAGCGGAGGGTTGGAAGGTAGGCGACGAAGCTTGATTGGTGGCTGACTTGTGCTAAACCGGCGCTTCGCCGTACGTTCATCTCATATAGCAGGGAGATGGCAGAATGGCGCCGCCGTACGACCGCCTTTTATTTTGCAGCACTGCGCGACCTGGACGATGGTCCGCCGGGACAGGACATCTGGATCGAACGCAAAAGGATAAAAGCTAAACTAGTGGCTTTAGCTCGAAAACATCTTCAGGGAACCATAGTGCGCGCCAGATGTCACGATACGATAAGGCACAAGATTCCTTCCATGCACCACGTCGTGAATGAACGAAAGCACCTACGACGCGTATTGGTACGGGAATTAATTACCCGCGAAGACCGAAGAGTGACGCGTCAAGCGGACATTGTCTCTGCATTCGTCGACCATTACCAACACATCTGTCGGGAAGAAGCAGCCCCTGTCGATGACCTCGACAGTATAGCCACGTACGTCTCCCGTACACTGACGGTGGAAGCCGCGGGAACCTTACTGGAAGCCATTAGCTGTGAGGAAGTACATGATGCGATCGCACAGGGTGCGTTGAATCGGTCCCCAGGCATTGATGGACTTCCTGCTGAATTTTATCGAGAATTTCGCAACGAAATGGCACCGCGATGGACGAAAATGTACAACGAAATGTTAAATTCCGATGCACCGGCTTTTATGGAAGTCCTCTTGGTGCCAGTACATAAACCGAAGCCAGGAATTACGGTCACACATTATCGCCCCATCGCCCTGCTTAATGCCGACTATAAGATCTTTGCACGGTTGCTAGCGTCTCGATGTCGTATGTTAATTCGTAGCGTTCTCTCTCCAGAACAGACGACACCGGGTGGATCGGTGAATGTGCAAACAGCTACTGGCGAATGCGGTGATGTGATAGCGCTGGCGGAGGAGTGCCGGCTTAAAGCGGCGGTGGTGGCGGTTGATTTTGACAGTGCTTTTGATACGGTGCGCCACAACTATCTGTACGCTGTACTGGAACAAATGGGATTTCCAGACCGTTTTACTGGTCTCATAAGAAGGATTTATGGGGGCGCAAAATCCTTGGTACAGGTTAATGTGTGTATAGCAGGGCCCATTCAGATTCGATGATTCATTCGCCAGGGCTGCCCTCTTTCGATGCTGCTGTTCGCGATAGCGTTGGAACCATTAATTGGGAGGCTAACAAATACTCTTTCTGGGATGGAACTGCGGGGCTACACCTTCAAATGTCGTGCCTATGAGGACGACCTCCTGCTGCTCGTTCGTTTTGAGGAAGAGGTAAAGACGGTCCTTGAACTGTTGTTGGACCACAGTGTGACGGCGGGTAGTGCAGTGAACATGAACAAATCGGCAGCCATGCCGGCTGGAAGGGGCCTTACGCCGGAAGAAATCAATCCGTTTCCTTATGTGAACGATTCCGCTATCTCGGCATAGACTTTACCCCATCTGTAAAACATACTGCGGCAGTTAACTACCGACGTATTTTACAGACAACACGTACCATGGTCCGACAACATCTCCTACGGCGCCTTGATACTTTGCGGCGAGTCAAGTATCTGAACACTTTCGTGGTTTCTTGAATGGTGCATATTTCGCAGATCCTGCCCCTACCACTCACGCTCGGACGTCGACTTCAATCAGCACTAGGCTATTTTGTGATGATTGGATCGCCCCTCAAGGTGCGATACGAAACGCTCACGCTCCCCACGCACAAGGGGGGACTCGGACTCACCATTGTTCACTGCCGAGCGACGGCGCTCCTTCTAGCCACGATGTACAAGCAGTGGCGTAGCGGGCATGATTCCCTTACATCCCGCCTACTGGATCTCCTACTTCCAGCGTCCATCACACCTCCGGTGGCGGTGGGCAACATTACGCCACATTTTGCGCATGTATCAACATTTATCGTGGAACTTAGTTACATCAGAGACGAGCTTCCGCACACGAGACCGCCATGCGCGAAGGATTTTTATGTTTGGCTGCTACGACGGATAAGTCGTAATGTCATTGAACTCAAACACCCCAAGTTGCATTGGCCGAAGATTTGGAGACATGTGCACCAAAAATTCCTACCTACCTTCGGGCACTGTGGTTCTCTGTCGCCTGTGGCAAGTTCAACACCAACCAACGGCTCCATGCAATTGGACTAGTGGACACTCCACTATGCCCGAATTGTCGCCAAGTGGATGACGACCATCACCGCTTAACTTGTATCGCGGTGGAGGACGTATGGCTCCTAGGAAGACAGATGGTGGCTTGCTACCTCCGTGTGACCCCGCAACATATTACACCTGCTTCCTTCTTACATCCGGAGAGGACTACTTTCCGGCGACTAAATCACAGTCGATCATCTTGGTCAAAGGTTGGACTATCGCGTACCTCTATGGGGATGCTGCCAAGTCGCGACTTGACTTTTGGTATTTCTTGCAGCAAGCCCACAATGAGGTTCATAGATGGTCACGCTATCGGATAACCTTTGCCAACTATCTTCAGGCAGTCTTCCTCGGCCCCCCACGCAGTTGGGATGTGCCGGGTGCAGTCGGTGTGCACATTTGACAGCTGATAATGAACCTCACGCTTCTCTCACCACTCAATATGTAATGCACATACTATACCATGAAATGATCTACATGTTCCTTTTAACAGAGTAATTTTTATTGAAAATAAAAAAAATAAATAAATAAAAACAAAAAAAATCGGTAAGGCGACCGCTCGCCATAAGCAGGAAATCTGGATTCGAGACCGGTCCATCACAAATTTTCACTGTCGTCAGGCGATTATACGGGCGATGGTTGTCCATATTAGCAACTGCGAATACAGTTTATGTATTTCATAACTGCTGCCTGTTGCTTTAGACATACATGTATGTTCAAAGGTACTTCACATCGTAATTAGGAATAACACAGGCACTGAAATACCGTGTTTGATGCAATGTCAGCAGTACTGCCCAATGGCGTACTTGATTAACATATCTTGCTGAGTTGGCCTCTATTGCCCAGCAGCAGCCAGAATAACATTTAAAAGAAAAATTACATTTTCTCTCCTGTGCAGCACGCCTTTCCTTTTTAAAGAGATTTATCCCGAACCTTCCAAGACGAGGCTTTTATTACAATTACTTTTGAGCATAAAAATCTAGAGGGTGTTCGGAATACCCGTTATAAAATTTTAGGACTTATTGAGGGGATTGGCTACATAATATTCCGAACTAAAAACGGAAACGTACTGTTTCCGTGCTACTGTCATCTGAAAATATGTTGGTACCGCGAGCACTTTTACAAGGAACTGATTAAGCGTGACCCAGTACGTCACTTGTTTCACAGTTCTTTTCAAACGCTAAAAATCTGCTCGTGTACTCGTTGATGGGTTCTCTTCAACGTGATGCAGTACAGCCTTTTCCCTCTCGCATGTGTGATGTCTCCCTGGGGCTCCGCAGTCATTTCTGTTGACGGTGAAAGTAGTCTTTCTCGAAGACTTTGCGTAATTCTGACGGAAAAGGTCGGAAGTTTTGTAGAACGATCTTGACAAAGGCGGCGAGCAGCTCTTCCATTACCGTGAGTTCCGCCATTCAGAAGGATCAGGTCGCTGTATTCTGCATACCATGGTTCTCTAACACTACAGACAAGCGAATGTGGCTCGCACGATGTCAGAGCGGTAGGATAGACGTCAAATGACATCAGTGGATCCGACGTAAGCAACCCCCACCATAACTATCCTGTTGCATACCTAGAAAAGCGTTTTCAAACGGCTGTAGCAAAGAAACGGTACGTTTCCAGTCATGGACTCCGATACAAACTATTATGTACATACCCGTCTACAAGTCCTAGACGTTTGTTACGATAATTTCCTAACACACAGAACATTCTGCTGAAGCCAAACCCCAGCATTATTAACAAGTTGTCCCACATGGCTTTCTCCCCTATCTACTACTAACATGAGCTTGTTCTTAAATTTCGGTTTTCAGAACCCTATTACAATGCAAGACTTAACCTAAACCTTATACTATTAAAATACTGTAGTTTTGCTCCCATAAACTTGTTCCTTAGACTATGGCGACTAAGCACCCGACCGGCAACATATGTATCGGTAGATACGTGGACTGTGAAAGTCAGCGTTTATTACAGAAACAAAATGTGCAAATACATGTTATAAGAACGCCCTAAGTCGTGGCTGAAATGCTTATCGATACAATCTTGGGCTAGCGATTTTCTCGAAAATTTTGAACACGTAACATCTGCTTCATTGAAACTTTTCTCTGCTGTTCTTCAATAAATTTGTCCAATAGATGCATCAGTTCAGGTTTTGGAGTGACATTAAGATAAATTCCTGGTTGGTAATACTCTTAGTCACCCTTACGGCCTAAACAACGTATTCTGCATCAGTGATCATGACAGTCGTACCAATGAGTGTAGCCGGAAGGCGGAATTCTGAACCGTTAATGATAAAACTGATCCCCTGCAACTCTAATTTTTCAACCCGTCACGTTTCCCTTCTACATAGCACTCTTTCCATATTACCGCAGATTTTAACTAGCATGATGTTGTCACAAAACGGTTCTGTAATGTCTTTAACCACACTTAAATTCGTCATGCTGAGGAGCGTACCATTGTCTTCGTAATTTACGTTACCAATATTAGCAACAAGTTTGTCCAGGGTCTCCAGTAGTAAACTCAAACGAAAACGGTCGTTGGTTGGCTTCGTCTTCGTATCTTGCTGAGAGATGGGAAGGCATGTCGACACTTTCCATTACCAGGGAAGACTGATCAGTAGCTGCTTCATGCCTTTATGTCTACTCTAATGATTGAAGATGGTGGCACTTCCAGTCACGTAGTCTTACGTTCGTACCCTCTAAATTTGATTGTAGTTGCAATACAGTTGTAAACTCGTAGCCAAATTGCTCCAGTGTGTGTGTTTTACAATTGCCACCGTATTTAATAGCAGACTCCACAGTAGCACGGCGACGGCATGGGGGTGATCCTTTGCGTGACGACCAGTACGTTGTGTTCAACTGAGACACGCACTTCAGCGGCAACGTTGGCGATGGTGCATGGGGTCTGGACCAACGAGAAGCATGGAAGCAGTTTCAGTCTCAGCAGTAATTCTGGATGTAACCTCGTATGGCGAGAGATGGGAACACGTAATGCACCGAGGAACATTGTAGAACATGGCCGTTTTCGATGTACAAGTTGTGCGGTGCAGCGAGGCACAATGTGACAAGGACGTACTGACTTCCAAAACTTTGAACAAGGTAACTGTGAAATCTGGTTTCGCAGGACAGAGCGGATCAGGTTGTGGAAAGCGACCAAGGTCAATTACTGTTACTTATAGAAGAGAATACACAACTTTATTCCTCAAAGCAATGCACAGTTTTCTCTTTAAAACAACCGAGATCAGTTCACGGCTGAGGGCCCAAGTAATTTCTCCAGAATAAGTTTCAGTGATTGCTTCCTCGGCATTTTCCGAATTCTTTATTAAGTCACAGCGTGTCTTGCCTTAATCTACTTACTCGGCCTTATGCACTCGTTAAGCACATCGCCTCAATGCCTGCACCCGCCAATAACACCTCCGTTCAGCCAATTGCGCATATTCACCTACAACATTGTGTCTGTAATTTGAACCCTGAGCTGTTCTATAGAATCCTGATGCTTCAAGGTTTTGGAGACCAAGATATTCCGTGCCCCTTTTGTTAGTGTATAAAGCAGTCACATGGTGCTGTATGCACCGGGCGTCAGCGTGAGACTCAAACTAAACAAGCAGCCACAGCACTTGCTGCAAATCATCAATCGCCAACTCAGTTATAGCGGTAAGGAGACACATAATAGGACTGGGGATTTCGGCGAAGTGATTAGAGGGCGAACTACCAAGACCTTGGCCAGTGGACCGCTTGTCGTCACGGAGCTGATTAAGACTTAAAGCTTCTTACTTCGACCCAACACCGTCGCTCTCTAAACTGAGAGATCCTACCCTAACGTGCAAGTCCCTCACCCGATTAAGTAACTATTTAACCCCTTGCTTCTCAGGATGATTAAGTTCAATATGACTGAAATTCATCAAGCGATTTGCCCAATGTGCTAGTGGCCCCTGGATCCTGCAAGACTGCTTATAAGTGGGTTGTTTGCGTTCCAGGAAAGATACTTTACTTTGCACATCATCTAACATGGCTGAAATAATAGGAAGAGAGGCACCTACCTCCCAAATGGTGTCCGAAGAAAGGCAAAGCGGACTGTCCAACGCCGCCCGCAAGCTTACTTCTAGTCCTGGGACGCTACTTTCTATAGGGAGGCCACGGACCTTTAATACGTACTGGAAATGTTCCCTCGGGTAAGATGCGAAATCCCGGAGTACTCCCTGGAATCCATGATAGGTAGTGACCTGCTGAAAACAACCAAAAATATTAAGGTAATAACTCTTGACTGACAGTAATAACTTAAAGGAACGACAAATGATGCCAGAGGGTAGACAACTCTAAAACCTAATCCCCTCCCCCTCCCCCCCCCCCCGCCCTCCCGGTTAAACTGTACGTAACCACACGCCACTATCAATTGAGAGGCACGATAAGAAGCGGGATTAACTAAAAGAAACCAGGTGGAAGGGTGGAACAACTTGATGCGCCATTTACCATAGCTAAACACATATATTTTTATTAATGACAATTCTGCCATGAGCTGGCCGGGGTGGCCGAACGATTCTAGGCGCTACAGTCTGGAATCGCGCGACCGCTACGGTCACAGGTTCGAATCCTACGTCGCTCATGGATGTGTGTGATGTCTTTAGGTTAGTTAGGTTTAAGTAGTTCTAAGTTCTAGGGGACTGATGACCTCAGAAGTTAAGTCCCATAGTGCTCAGAGCCAATTCTGCCATGAACCTACTAACAGTTACCAAGATCCTTGACAAATACAGACATGTAGTTAAGGCTTTTAAATTAATTTGATAATGCCTAAGGTCATTTGTATTACACATAAAATTACAAATGGAACTCGAGAAACATTTCAACTGCGCAGTACAATGGTGGCCTTATTACAAACAATTAACTGGTTAAATAAACCGTTACTCTGTCCCCACGACTAGCATCACAGCTATGGACTAATCCCAGAATAGGACTTGAATATAAGGTCAACAAATGTTAAATATAAGACATTAAAAATGCTTACATCTCCACTGCAACAGTAAGCTGCAGGTCTCGTCCAAGACAAGAAATTAGACCCAAGTACATATTATGTTCGTGTCCAAAGCGCATTAGCCGCCTCACCACTAGGACGTACGCAATCATATTAAATTTTCCTTTTAGTAACAATATTAGGGAGCGTAAAACAAATGCCGACACTTTGGTGTTACAAGACAATTTTACTGTCCTCCCACATAGACAAGATACCGCCAAGCTGGCCAAATGCTACCCATGTGACAGAAAGCGAACCAGACAGTAATATTTCACTGACTGCCCACAAGGCTGTTACACATAAATAAAGTTAAGTACTTAAATAAACAACAACGCTGAGCTACCGTGCCGGCTTACTTTTTTTCAAAATTGGCCCCTACAGAAACCATCTGAGCTACCAAAGCACGACCCACGCCCGGTCCTCACACCTTTACTTCCGGCAGTACCTCGTCTCCTACCTTCCAAACTTCATAGAAGCTCTCCTCCGAGTGTCATAACAGCGCATACTCCGCTTTAGAGCGAAAATCTCATTCTGGAAACATCCCCAGGCTGTGGCTAAGCCATGTCTCGGCAATATCCTTTCTTCCAAGAGTGCTAGTTCTGCTTGGTTCGCAGGAGATCTTCTGTGAAGTCTGAAAGGTAGGAGACGAGGTACCGGTGGAAGTAAAGGTGTGAAGACGGGGCGTGTGTCATGCTTGGGTAGCTCAGATGGTAGAGGAGTTGCCCGCGAGACACAAAGGTCCCGAGTTCGAGTCTCGGTCCGGCGCCGAGTTTTTGTTATATCCTAGCCAGTAATGCCAACCGAGCCCGCTGCCAAAAGGTTGGCAGCATCAAAGTCCGGACGCCGTCCGCATAAGCAGCGCCAGCGATACAGGAAATCGCCGCAAGTTTGCGCGCGCCACCGCTGGCTTCTGGCTTCTTAAGCGCTGGAGTCGCGAGTGCTAGGACAGTTCTGTATTCGCCGCTCAGTTGTATACTCGCCACCGATTTGTGTACTTGCTAGTCAGTTGTGTGTTCATCGCAGCAGAGTTGTTGTTTGTCGTCAGCCGACGCTGACCTAGCCGCTCCGACTCGAACTAGACAGATTTCTGTAGACACGGAGTTCACTACTGTGTTTCTGTATCTTCCTTAATAAAGATAAGTACCGACTTTTATTTAATCAGAGTGTTTGGGTTTTCATCTTTCTGTTCACTGTTCCAGCGGACCGGTCGGCCCGCTATTAAAAGTGTGGCGGTGACTTCGTAAGCCGTTTCTACAGCGAAGTGTTTGTCGCTACGAACGCCGCCACAAAAGTTTTAATCTGCAGTGTGAAAATCTCATTCTGGAAATTACGTACCGAACGGTCTTCATACATAACGTCAAATAAATGCCACGAAAGCCAAGAGCTTCAGGACTTCAGGTAGGCACCGGATACTACCTGCCGTCCAGGTCGTAGCTGCTACCAAGTTGTTCGATACATCTCGGCGCATTTAGCACACCACATTGACTGATGCACTTCATAACCAGGTTGCACGCGACTAGAGCCGCTCTTTGCCCCCAAAACTCGACGGTAGCAACGATCAACGCTACAGGAAAACGCGGGCCCCATAGACCAGCAGTCAAGGGTTTCAACTCGCTGCAATCGCTAGGACGCCGAGTACTCGGGCGAGTCCGTCCAGCTCCGTATCTTAAGACACCTCTCACTACCACACAACCCCAGAGAAAACACGTGAACAAGCAAAGATGATACGAAGAGTGGCAGAATCGATGGACTTAATGTCCATGGGACCATAGCGATGTCTTCAGTGAAATAATTTTCTTTGAATAAAAGTGTCATTTCTGTGCGTCTCACGTATTTCTTTCAGCTACCCTCTGTACTATACTGGAGCAGCTATGTCTATGCATGGTTCAAGTTTCATCGATGTACGAGGGCTATCCACAAAGTACATTACGTTTTGGAATTAAAAATAAATAAAGTATTGGAATTTTTTTTATTATTATATACAGATGAAAGCCACACTTAAATACTACTTTTGTACATAGTTGCCATTTAAATTAATGCACTTATCGTAGCGATGGACGAGCTTGGAAATTCCTTAGTCGTAAAATTCGGCCGCCTGCGCCTTCAACCACGTGGTTACCTCTTCTCGAAGCTGTGCGTCGTCATCAAAACGCTGCATAGCCAACCACTTCTTCATTGCTCGGAATAAGTGGAAGTCGCTCGGTGCCAGGTCGGGACTGTACGGCGGATGAGGAAACAACTCCCACTTAAAAGATTCGAGAACTTCACGAGTGGCATTTGCCGTGTGGGCCCGGGCGTTTTCGTGAATCAGCAAGATCTTTGAGCCCAACTTTGCCCTGCGCTTGTTTTGTATTGCTCTTCTGAGGTTGTGCAGAGTTTGGCAGTACCTTTGAGAGTTTATTGTAGTGCCTCTTTCCAGTAAATCCACAAAAATCACACCTTTTCTGTCCCAAAAGATAGTCGTTACGTGGTTGAAGGCGCAGGCGGCCGAATTTTAAGATGAAGGAATTTCCAAGCTCGTCCATCGCTACGATAAATAACTTAATATAAATGGCAACTATGTAGAAAAGTAGTATTTAAGTGTGACTTTCATCTGTATACAATAAAAAAAATTCCAATGCTTCATTTATTTTTAATTCCAAAACGTAATGTACTTTGTGGATAGCCCTCGTATATCACGTGGCAGTGACATATCATGTGAAAGTTACTTTGGTCCTTAAGTTTTGCACACCAGTACATAATAATATTTAATAATGCAAATTATTTCGTTGTAATATCATAAATTCTTGCATATCGTGAAGACCCGTCTTGTGGAGCCATTTTCTGTCGTCCGTGGAATACAGTTAATGTACTGCGTGCGGTGGGTATATCTTCGAGTCCACACACGTCTGCACATATTTTACGCAGTCGAAAATATTCTCCGTAGAGATGGGGCCCCTCCACGCCCGCACCAACGTGGTGACCAAACCAAAAGTTCTACTGTCACCTCCGTAAACATGTTAGTTATCTAGTGGGTGGATCACAGGATGCTGGGCTGTGATGTTGTCCGTGCGTCTGGGTAAGGCTACGCATTAACACGGTCCATCAGGTGATAGATAGTGGACGAAACGCGAGTGAGGGTAGCGATTTGAAGAGCAGAGGGAAAAAAGTGCCATGGCTCGTGCCGTGGGAAAAAAAACCTCTGCGACAGTGGGATGGGTAGTAAGAGCAGTAGTGGCTTACTAGCTGCGATAGTTCATGCAAGGTTGGATTTGTTAGTATAGGTATCATGCATCATTACCGTGACAGGTGATGGCGATGTGTCCCAGTTGCTGCGGCTGCTACTTTCCTGGAACAATCAATATCGTTATACAGTAGTGGGAGATCGGCCATAGATCATCTCACTGTGTGGGGGATGTGTGGAGCTTGTTTGTATGCAGTGTACGGTACGGCTTCCCTGTATGGTGCCAGTTATTCGGCAGTGTATTTCAGCTGGATATCCAGTAAATGCGTCTGATTAACAGGGGCTCGCCTGTGCCGCTATGTTTGCGTAAGCTTGGCCATAGATGTTATGTCCTTGCAAGTATGTCTTTTGGTCTTTTATGTTTCCATCTATGGTTGTGGTCGTAGTTCCCCAGATTCAGAATAAACGGGTTCTGCGAATGTCTGGAGTTTCTGTATAGTCTTGTGGTGAGTTTGTGGATTACCTCCGTGAGAGTCTCAAGTCGGTATTCCCGGTGAAGGTCCGCGATGCGTGTGTATCGTGGAGCATTGCTTATGATTTTGAGTACCTTGTTTTGTATGAGCTGCAGACGGCGCAGGCGTGTAGGCGCAGCGTATCCCCAGACGGGAGCTGCGTACGTCATCAGGGGTCGGATAAGTGTCATGTACATGGACCTCGACACCCTTCTGTTCAGTGTGCTACGCCTGTTGAGCATAGGATAAAGCTGTTTGAGCCTCGCGCTAGCTCGGTTGGTCATGTGTTGTATGTGGTCCCCCCAGAGTAATTTCCGGTCCAGCCAGACACCGAGGTATTTGACTTTCTCGCGGAAACGTATTGGGCGTGCATGTAGAGTTATTGGTCTGCAGTAGCGGTGTTTGCGCAGTTGCTTCGGTCTTCTCGTGAACAGAACGGCTTCGCACTTGTCGACGTTTACTCTAACACGCCATTTCTCCAACCAAGGCCCAGCCACTCTGAGTGCAGTCTGTAGGCGTGACGTAATATTTGATGGTTTCCAATCTTGCGCAAGGATGGCTGTGTCATCCGCGTAGATTGCCATCATTGTGTTGTGTGTGGTTGGGAGATCGTTTATGTAGAGGTTAAACAGTAGGGGCCCTAGGATGCTTCCCTGGGGTACTCCCGCGTGTATACCATGTCGTGTTGACTGTTTTCCCTGCACGTCAGTGTTGAAACTCCTGTCTGTGAGGTATGAGTGTATTAGACGCAGCAGCCCGTCGGGGAATCCCGCGTCGCTGAGTTTGCGGATGAGGCCGTTGTGCCATAGACGGTCGAAAGCCTTTTCGATGTCCAGGAACACTGCCCCTGTAGCTTTGTTTATGTTGAAGCCATGTGTTATGTGTTCAACGACCCGTAGGAGTTGTTGTGTTGTGGAGTGGTGATTTCTGAAGCCGAATTGCTCCGGTCTCAGGATGTCATTTGTTATGCAGTGCCTAGTGATGCGTTTGAGAATCACCTTCTCAACAATCTTACTGAGCGAGCTCAGAAGGCTGATGGGTCGGTAATTTTGTGGGAGGCTGTGGTCTTTCCCCGGCTTCCTGAACATCAGGACCTTGGCCGTCTTCCAAAAGGCGGGGAAGTGTTGGTGTTTTAGTATGGCATTCGTTATGTGTGTTAGGTATTCAGTTGCTTTATCCGTGAACTCCTGGAGGACACGGTTTTGAATGCCATCATGACCAGGGGCTTTCCTAGCAGCGGAATGCATTATGGCCCAGGAGACTTCGGCTGTGCTAGCATGTCGAATGTCGTCGCGCGATGGTTGGGCTAGAATGCGTGTAACCTCTTGGTCAGTAGCAAGTGTGAACGCTGGATCTGATGGTACCAGGTTCGGTGTGAATGACGCTGCGAGTGTTCGGGCCATTAGTTCTGCTTTCTCTTCCGCTGAGTATGCAGGTCCGTCGGGCCCTTGAAGTGTTGGCGTGTATATTTTCTCCCTGGTGAAGTGTCGGGCTAGTTGCCACACGCCAGGTCGTGTGGTGTCCAGCCCTTCGAGTGTGTGGTTCCACTGTTGTGTTCTATGTGTTTGTATTTTATCGTGTATGATGCCCTGTAGTCTGTTAATGTGCCGTTTGAAGTACGGACGCCTGGTGCGCTGCCATTGTCTCCTGAGGCGATTCCTCATCGAGATTAGGCCCAGGATTTCCTGGGGCAGGGCCGCACTATGTTGTTGTGAGGTGCGATCAGGTATGGTGCCTGCCATTGCGTCCTGGACGGCGTTAGTGAGGGTTTCTACTGCCTCGTCGATTTGTGCTGTTTCATTAATTTCGTGTATAGGTGGGATGTGGCTATCGAGCGTTTGCTTGAACCTTGTCCAGTCCGCACGCCCGTAGTCCAACATCTTACGTTGTTCCATGTGCTGCAGTGTTTCCTCAATGTATAGTATTACAGGTTGGTGGTTTGAGGGCAGATCGTTTTCAACGGAAACGTTGAGTGTCGATGTAATGCCCTTGATGAGGGCCATGTCTATCACGTCTGGCCTGTGTCCCCTCTGATAGGGAATGTGCGTCGGTTCAGTTGGCGCTAGTATGATGTAGTTTCTGCCAAGTGAATGTTCGTACAGTTTTTTGCCGTTGGGATTTCGTATGCGTGAATTCCATTCTGGGTGTTTTGCGTTCAGATCTCCAGCGACTATTACTCGCGGTGAAATGTTGAGTAGGGTGCTGATATCGCGTGTTGAAATGCCTACAGGGCTGTTGTATACCGATATCAGTGTGGTGTAGGCTCCGTTGAACTTGACTCTGACGGCCGTAGCCTCGATTTTTTCCAGTTCAGGGAGCTCTATGTTTGTGTGCTCAATGTCTTTGTGTATGACGATTGCAGTTCCACCTGCCACGGCGCCGCCCGGTCGGTCGGTACGATAGACACAGTAGCCAGGAAAGTTTAATTGTTTGTGCGGTTTGAGTTTAGTCTCGCTCAGTAGCGCGACAAGGATTCCCTTGCGCTCCATGAACGCGGCAAATTCTGCCCTTTTGTTGTGGATCGAGTCTGCATTCCAGAACAGGATCCGTGATAGTGTGTGTGTGTCTGCGTTATGGGCCGGGTGTGGCGTATTATTCATGTAAGAGTGTGAAAGAGTGTTGTGATGGCAGTGTGTATGACAGCCCAGTATTGCCCGGGTTCGGCGCTCATGAGCTGGGTGATAAGTGTAGTGACGGCCATCAGCACCTTGGTAAGGATTTCAATGGTCGTGTGTCGGGGGAATAGTGTTTCCAGTATTCCCCCAGGTGATGTGTTGGTGTTAGGTGTGGCAGCCTGAGGTGCTGTTGTGGTGTTAGCGGCCGCTTGTGCAGGTATTGGTGTGTTGTTTGGGGCGGCATTTGTGTTTCGTGGTAGAGGTTGTGGCGCCTGAGTTACTTCTGTGGTGAGGGGGATGGTAGTGTGAGTTACAGTCTCGGTGTCTTGTTGACTGTTTTCCTGTGTGTTGCTGTTCTGTTGTTGCTGCGTGGCCTGTTGTGGTGATTTCGTGTTCCCCGCTCTGTGTTTGCGTGTACGTTTATTCCGCCTCTGGGCTTGGGGTTCGGGGGGTTCTTGTGTGGATGTGTTTTCTTGTATATGGTGCGTTTCTTCGCAGCTCGTGATTTCCGGGAGTGGGGTCGTGTTGTTTGGGGGCATAGGTGTTGGTACCGATGCTTGTTGGGTTTCAGGTGTTGTCTGTGGCTGTTGTGTGGCTGTTGCAGCGGTTGTTTCTCGTGTGTGTGTAGGGCGCTGAGGTTCCGCAGCCTGTGCCGTTCCGCCAGGGCGTGTAACCGTGGCAAACGTTACGCCGTTCCTTACTGGGTTCGGCGCTGGCCTTGGGCGTGGTATGTCGTACAGTACCCTACTTCTGTCTTGTTTTCGCTTCAGCGCCTGTTTGTATGAGTTGCACTGTCTGAAGTTTGCCGCATGGGGCCCACCGCAGTTGGCACAACGTCGCTGGTTTGGCTGTGTTTGTGTGCAGGTGTCGGATCTGTGGTTGCCAGCGCATCCGCGGCAGCGAGTTGCCAGGCCGCAGCGGAGGGCCGAGTGGCCGAACCGCTGGCAGTTGTTGCATTGTTGGGGGACGTTGGGTGGTTCGTAGAGTTCTACACGCACGTCCATCCGCAGAAAGCTCTTTATCTGCAGGATGGCGCGGGAATCAGCCGTGTCGGCTAACTCAACCATGTAGTGTGGTAACGGTGCGTGTGTACGGAACCCTGTCATCCGGGAGGCACTTTTACAGTCAAATCCCAAATAACAGAGGGCCGCATGTACTGTCTCGTTGGGGGTGCTGGGATCCACTCCCTTGATCACGTACTGCTGGGTTCTCTCGTCCAGCGTCCTGTACGTATAGTGTTCGATCTTCCGATCTTTGAGGAAGGTCAGAAGATCTTTATATTCTGTGTCTGTGGCAACGTACAGTGAGGCCCTATCCCCCGAGTACTTTGCATGTAATGTGCTGTTTATGTGCCTTTCCGCGAATGCAGTGTTAAGGGCACTAAGGTTCCCATAGTTTTGTATAACAACTGGGGGGAAACCAGTCTTGTGTTGTGTGGGCACTGTTGTGGCTTTGTGTGTTTTGTTGTTGTTCGCCACAACTGTGTTTGCGTTGGGTTGTGTGTTAATGTTGCTAGCCTGAGGTGTGCTAGTGGGTGTAGGCAACAGCGCCTTTCGGTTGCCTAGCGAGTTTGGTTGCTCGCTTGTTTGTGCCGGTGTTTTTTTTGGTCTGCGTCTTGGGCCCTCCACCTGCCAGGGCTCTGTGTAATGGTTTTCTGTGTCCTCATCCGCCGTCGCAGCCTCGATTTCTTGAGGCTGCGGCGTCGGTGGGAGAATGGTACATGACTGTCCAGTGATAGGTGAGTGTAGCGTGATCTTCAGTGTACTTGTTTTTGTGGGAGAGACGTCCGCCCCGAAAAGTTCGGTGATAGACCGGCGCGACTCAAGCCGCTTTTGCGCTTTCGCGCCAAGCTGTCGAGCGCTCCCAGCCGCTCCCTTGCCTTCGGTAGCGGGCGGGGCGCGAGTTTCGGCGGGTGCAGTCGATCCTCGCGCCTCTTGTGTTGCAGTCTTGCTGCGGGTGATAGCAGGGGAAGTGCTAGTAGCGTCCGCCATTTCGCACTTAGGATTGTTTATTGGGTGGGAAGGAGGGAAACGACAATTTTACTTTTCTCGAAAGACAAGAGAAGTGTTACTTGTTCCCTATGGAAGTGGGTGGTCCCTAGTTTACGCTAACATGCGCTGTTTGTGTAAGCGCGGCACCTAAAGGAGGTGCGGGAGAAGAATGGCCTGCAGCACGCGGGCTTGGTCCCGTGAAGGAGCCCTGATTCTCCGTGTTGTTCTTCGTAATACCGTACGGAAAGAAGGATCGCTTCTATCCTACATACACTACTGGTCATTAAAAATGCTACGCCAAGAATAAATGCAGATGATAAACGGGTATTCATCGGACAAATATGCTATACTATAACTGACACGTGATTACATTTTCACGCAATTTGGGTACATAGATCCTGAGAAATCAGTACCGAGAACAACCACTTCTGGCCGTAATAACGGCCTTGATACGCCTGGACATTGAGTCAAACAGATCTTGGATGGCGTGTACAGCTGACAACTGCCCATGCAGCTTCAACACGATACCACAGTTCATCAAGAGTAGTGGCTGGCGTATTGTGACGAGCCAGTTGCTCGGTCACCATAGATCAGACGTTTTCGAATTGTAAGAGATCTGGAGAATGTGCTGGCCAGGGCAGCAGTCGAACATTTTCTGTATCCATAAAGGCACGTACAGGACCTGCAACATGCGGTCGTGCATTATCCTGTTGAAATGTAGGGTTTCGCAGGGATAGAATGAAGGCTAGCGCGGGTCGCTACACATCTGAAATGTTACGTCCACTGTTCAATGTGCCGTCAATGCGTACAAGAGGTGACCGAGACGTGTAACCAATTGCACCCCCAACCATCACGGCGGGTGATACGCCAGTATGGCGATGACGAATACGCTCTTCCAATGTGCATTGACCGCGATGTTGCCAAACACGGATGAGACCATCATGATGCTCCAAACCTGGATTCATCCGAAAAAATGACGTTTTGCCATTCGTGCACCCAGGTTCGTCGTTGAGTACACCATTGCAGGCGCTCCTCGCTGTGATGCAGCGACAAGGCAGCCATAGTTTCCTTGCTGATAGCCCATGCTGCTGCAAACGTCGTCGAACTGTTCGTGCAGATGGTTGTTGTTGTCTTGCAAACGTCCCCATTTGTTGACTCAGGAATCGAGACGTGGCTGTACCATCCGTTACAGCCATGCGGATAAGTTGGGATGTCATCTCGACTGCTAGTGATATGAGGACGTTGGGATCCAGCACGGCGTTCCGTATTATCCTCCTGAACCTATCGAATCCATATTCTGCTAACAGTCATTGGATCTCGACCAACGCGAACAGCAATGTCGCCATACGATAAACCGCAATCGCGATAGGCTACAATCCGACCTTTATCAAAGTCTGAAACGTGGCGGTACGCATTTCTCCTCCTTACACGAGGCATCACAACAACGTTTCACCAGGCAACGCCGGTCAACTGCTGTTCGGTATGAGAAATCGGTTGGAAACTTTCATGTCAGCACCTTGCAGGAGTCGCCACCGGCGCCAACCTTGTGCGAATGCTCTGAAAAGCTAATCTTTTGCATATCACAGCATGTTCTTCCTGTCGGTTAAATTTCACGTCTGTAGCTCGTCATCTTCGTGGTGCGGCAAGTTTAATGGCCAGTAGTGTAGAAACAGAACATGGCAGGCACTGAGTTGATAGAGCGAATTGCGACTTAGGGCACAGTGTTTTACTGAAAACGGTAACACTCTACAACTCTAACACGCCTAGGCAGATAGTTTGTTAGCAACGTGAACAGTCTCTGTTCTTGCTTGACGGACCTCGAGCTGTGAAGGCTACATTCTAAACCGTTTCTCCTGTACGAATGATACATGGCTCTCGCGCCACCGTGCCACAAATAACCGTACTTTCCAGAACGAACTTCGGATCACAGCGGTGAACTGCAGCAGAGTACGTGTGACCAGTGAACAGGAAGTGGATTTACGGCGCAGTAAACACGGGCGGAACGTTAAACTGGCGCTCTCAGATACAGTTGCACGAAGTTGCTCCAGTGCTGCGTGGGCGGCTGGCGCCAGCAGGACTTTGGTCGGTCACATGACGTCACGCTGCCTCCCTCCACCCCCCCCCCCCACACACACAGAGAGAGAGGGAGAGAGAGACGGAGAGAGAGAGGCACCTAGTTCGATCAAGTTAATCAGCGTCTGTTTGCACGCTCGCTAACAGTTTGCTGCCAACTGGAGCACTAAATAATAGTTGCCGTCTACGTACTATTCTCTCGTCACGCGTTCTGTGTTCAGATATGTATCACATCATATACATTAGATTAGCCCTTAGTTCGTGTTGTGCGGAGTTCGTAATTTATCATTAGATGGTAATGATTATAGTCCAAGTGACGCACGACCACATGTTACATTCGCTGTGACAGGCCAAGATTAAAAACTTAAGTGTTGTTTTAGTTGGTACGCCTGACTGCATGTTTGTAATAGATTGTTCCCGTTTGAGCAGCTTCTGCTACGCACTACACTTGGCTCTAGTCATTGTGATCACGATTAATACTTTAACTGGCTTCTTCTTTTGTGATATGAAACTCAAAAGGTGAACTCGTACTAAGCAAAGAATGTAAGACTGAAAGGTGGAAGGATTGCATAGAGGATCTATAGCACAGAAAAAAAAAAACTTGAGGACAATGTTACAGAAAGGAATGAGAAGGCAAATGAAGATGAGATGGGAAGAATGATACTGCGAGAGGGAATTAACAGAACACAGGAAGACCCAAGTCGAAACAAGTTGCCTGGAGTAGACTACATTCCATCAGAATTAATGAGATCATTGGGAAACCCAGCCGTAACGAAACGCTGTATGCTGTATGAATAATATATCAAACAGGCGAAATACTCACATAATTCAAGGCAAAATTAACAAATCCTGTTCCAGTGAAGAGATGTGCTAGTTGTTAATATTGTCGAACCATCAGTATAATAAGTCGTGGCTGCAAAATACTGACTCATATTATTCTCATTACAATACGAAAGTAGGTAGAAGCTGATCTCAGGGAAGATCAGGTTGGATACGAAGATATGTACAGTAACACGCTATAAACCATACTGACTTTATCTTATACTTCAGAAAGGCAAAGTTACGTTAATAGCATTGGTAGAGTTTCTGAAAGCCTTAGATAATGTTTCCAGGAGTATACCGCTACAAATATGAAGTTGCAGTGACAAAACACAGGGAACGAAAGACTATTTACAAATTTTATTGAGACCAGACTTCAGTTACAAGAGCCGAAGGATATGAAGGGCAGGCAGTGGCTAAGAAGGGAGTCAGACAAAGTTGCAGCCTATCCCTGATGTTATTAAATCTGTATACTGCCCAAGTAATAAAGAAAATCTGGGATAAATTTCGAAAGCGAATGGAAGTTCAGGTAGGAGAAATAAAAACTTGGCTGTATGCCAGTAACTTGTAATTTACTCAGAGACGCTTAATGATTCTAAAAAGCAGTTTCAGAGAATGGATGGAAGTGTAGGGCACAAACATTGTAGAGGGAAACTACAGTAAGGAGCTTCTATTGATTTCGTTGCAGTCGCTATTCATAGATTAAGCGGACTGAAATGGGTAGGCTAGTGTGGAGAGATGCATCTAACCAGTCTGGAGGACACTTCGCTGTTATACTCACGTCTGTGTTAGATGTCGCACACCTGCTTGATCACGCCCCAAGCGGGCACCAAACAGGAGGTCTGGAAAAGTATAACCACCATTTCCTGCTTAGTATCAAGTCCAAATTTCGTGGAGTAACTTTCAACATTCCCTTGTGGTTCCAACCTGTACAACAGAGAAAGAATTGCTGCCGCTTTGCACTAAAAATAGGTGCAATTACAGTCTGTGTGGATGCAGCACCACGATTCCCTCAGAAGGTACTTAAACTTCGGGGGATGTCATTAGTGTCAAATGTATTCAAGAACATCAACCCCTTGCTCACTGCACTACGAACTGCCATTTCCAATAGCTAAATGCGTGGGAATCAACACAGCAAAGGAAAGGATGTTTCACTGACACCAGTTATGCCACCCTCTAGTTGTTGAACAACAGGGTTATGGCCCCACTCTGCTTTGTTGCCAAATTTATTCAAAATGGTGGATCCAAGTGGCGCATCCAAGATGGCAGCAATAGATATGGCTACATCTGAATGACATCATGGCGGGAAGTTCAAATTTTGGCAGGAAAAAGGTCAATTGGGCTATATCCACTAACCTAATCCACTCCCCTCCCCTCTATCATCCCCTCCCTCCCCAACAAAATGGCGGGAAGTTTAAATTTTGGTGGAAAGAGGTCACTTGGGCTACCTCCACTGACCTAAGTATTCCGACCGTCACTTCTTCTTAGGAATTGGCGGGGAAAGGACACATCCTGTGCTGGAAAGGATGGATGTAATTCATATTTTCGGTCTTTACTTAAACAATTTGAGGGAGTAGCTCTATCCAGTGTGTGCACAATAAGATCGAAACCCCAACTGACCTAGTACACGGTCATACCACCAAAGGGCACTATCATCCCATGGCAGTCTGAGGAAAAAAGCGACAAAAGGACTCAGCTTGCTCTCAGCTCCTGGAGAGAGGGAGGAGTGTACTTATTTTGGGACAATTTATTTAGGGACCGATTTCACGCAGTTTATTTATTCCACTGATATAAAACACTCGCTCTGACGTGTTTGGGGTCACAACACATAGCCTACAGACCTGCAAAGTACTCGTAAATTATCTAAATAATGGAGTTCACTTATGTACAGACACGGAAACAACTCTAAATCACCAAAATAATGCAGTAGACTGATGTGCAGACACAAAAATTCGACAACTATCAAAATACCACATGTAAGACTCTGTGGAGATACACTCACTAATTCTAAACTGTCCAAATAATGCAGTACACTGCATACAGACTTGCAAACTACTCGTAGTTTACCGAAATAATGCAGCATATTCATGTACAGACAAGCAAACAACTCTTAAATTGTCAAAATGACGCATGTAAAAGGCTCAGCAAACACACTCACAACGCTTAAACATATGAAAATAATGCACTGCATAAACACTCACTGCACGTATAAAACGCTTTGAACTATCGTCAGCCGCGATGTAAAAGCGAACTGCCCACTGCAAAGGTTCCGATGCCACCCACCCGGACACGAGCCATCACCAGAGAGATGAAAGCTGCTTTCATTCTTCCTCGCGATCCTAACTTTTACAGCCCATCCATTACTCTTCTGTCCCTTTTCAGAATTAGTAAAGTGTCACAGAAATAGTTAACCGTCGCTTTTGTTGGAGCTTTCGTGACGTCTCAGCTTGTCTGCATGGAAATTCTTGTCTTAACAGGACCTGTCCGTGAAAATAGCTCAGATTAACACCTATTGCATTCTTCCTGATGGCGCTAACGAGGTATCACGTGTTATGCTCCCCAGAAATCAAGATGCCCTACTTTCATATAGGTTCGAAAACGGGGTCACTATAGTTTCAACTACAAAATTTCAACTACTTTTCAAGGTCATCCGACTATTCACTTTCTGCTACAGAAATACATGCCCATGGATCATTGTATATAGAATAGTCTTAGGATTTTTAAAGATTATCGAATAAGACATGCAAATATTCTAGGACCATATTTTTATTTTCTTTTTGCGTTGATATTTGCGTACAGAAAACCACTCTTTCCTAATTTTTGTTAGGTGTTGCTTTAATAATATCCTATTTAATTTTTATCTTATAACTGAAATCCACATCTGAATCATCTATTTCTTTCTCCAGGTAGTAATTTTAGAAATACAGAAAAGGTATGTTTTCGAACTCCAGTATATATCTAATGTTTTCCTGTAAACTACCTCTTTTACTGCTTCAACAATTAGTTGTGTTCCTTCCAACAGTTCTTCTAGACGAGAGCATTCGGGGCTTTAATTTTTCCTGTTATCTTGTGCCTGACACTGTTGTTATAACACTCCATCCTCCATCCTCCTAGGTATAAGCTGCAAGTTCTTCTGCTGCACATTCTTGTGGAATTTTGATATAGAACCATACGTTTACAACTTTTGCAAACGAATTGCAATTAAAGGTTGTTATTCAATTGATTTTAAGCTCTGCAAACTGTTGTTCTGTTACTGAGTGTATGACATTGTGCCTACCACATTTCTAAATAATGTATCCATCCTTTTTAAGCAGCTCCAA
The DNA here is from genome assembly GCF_023864275.1 of Schistocerca cancellata. Taxonomy (NCBI): domain Eukaryota; kingdom Metazoa; phylum Arthropoda; class Insecta; order Orthoptera; family Acrididae; genus Schistocerca; species Schistocerca cancellata. Next base: position 813,077,067 of record NC_064630.1, read on the forward strand.
GGAGGAATGGAGTTTGATAAATAGATTTTTCGTGTGTCCTTTAACATAGTAAACATGCTACAGTCCATCGTTTTCGGCCAGTATTCCAATATATGGCCACTTACCACTCCTCTTTACAGTAAACGCTATTATCTTGTATTTCCCAGTAGTAGCTGGATTTCTCCATACACTGTGTTTAAGATTTCCAGTTTCCTTTCCCGTCCACATAACACATTAACTGTACTTAAAGATGTAATGTGTATAATGGGAAATGGTTTAAGTCTGTGTGATACATTTACTGTTTTTCATAAGACTCGTGGAATAACGTTGCTCTTGTCAACCAAACCCAACTCTGCAATATCTATATCGGATGGTATTGTGGAGAACAGTGTTCTAAACTGACAAAAATAAGTTTCTCCTGCTTTAACATAACACTACTGTGTAGATCTTATATCGTCTTTATTTGTGTCAGAGTTAAGAATTTCCACATAGTTTATAGGTACATAATTAAAACTGTATGCAGACAGAACATAGCTGATAAGCTTTTGTCTGTCTGGAGTACCTGCAAGACTTACTTTTACACCTGTCAATTTTTGGGTATTTTTAGTAACCCCGGAACACAAACTGCAGAACGTTACTAACGACATCACAACAGTAATTCTGCACGTTATCCGTTGATTGACACCACATGGAAGCTAGTGGAGTAGCTCCCAGGATTATTACGACAGCTGCGGGTAAACGACTATTACCTTTTGTATTTGGTCATAATGCAAGACATCGCCGTAATTTTTACCAAAATGGAGATGTGCGACTACTTAATATCAACCCTGGACTTCTGCATGGAAGGAGATCACCAGGGAAGCAGCAATGTGATTGTAGACAACGATAAGACAGTTGGAATAGACTGTCTAACGTAGTTAAGCTCCAACTGTAAATACACTCCTGGAAATGGAAAAAAGAACACATTGACACCGGTGTGTCAGACCCACCATACTTGCTCCGGACACTGCGAGAGGGCTGTACAAGCAATGATCACACGCACGGCACAGCGGACACACCAGGAACCGCGGTGTTGGCCGTCGAATGGCGCTAGCTGCGCAGCATTTGTGCACCGCCGCCGTCAGTGTCAGCCAGTTTGCCGTGGCATACGGAGCTCCATCGCAGTCTTTAACACTGGTAGCATGCCGCGACAGCGTAGACGTGAACCGTATGTGCAGTTGACGGACTTTGAGCGAGGGCGTATAGTGGGCATGAGGGAGGCCGGGTGGACGTACCGCCGAATTGCTCAACACGTGGGGCGTGAGGTCTCCACAATACATCGATGTTGTCGCCAGTGGTCGGCGGAAGGTGCACGTGCCCGTCGACCTGGGACCGGACCGCAGCGGCGCACGGATGCACGCCAAGACCGTAGGATCCTACGCAGTGCCGTAGGGGACCGCATCGCCACTTCCCAGCAAATTAGGGACACTGTTGCTCCTGGGGTATCGGCGAGGACCATTCGCAACCGTCTCCATGAAGCTGGGCTACGGTCCCGCACACCGTTAGGCCGTCTTCCGCTCACGCCCCAACATCGTGCAGCCCACCTCCAGTGGTGTCGCGACAGGCGTGAATGGAGGGACGAATGGAGACGTGTCGTCTTCAGCGATGAGAGTCGCTTCTGCCTTGGTGCCAGTGATGGTCGTATGCGTGTTTGGCGCCGTGCGGGTGAGCGCCACAATCAGGACTGCATACGACCGAGGCACACAGGGCCAACACCCGGCATCATGGTGTGGGGAGCGATCTCCTACATTGGCCGTACACCACTGGTGATCGTCGAGGGGACACTGAATAGTGCACGGTACATCCAAACCGTCATCGAACCCATCGATCTACCATTCCTAGACCGGCAAGGGAACTTGCTGTTCCAACAGGACAGTGCACGTCCGCATGTATCCCGTGCCACCCAACGTGCTCTAGAAGGTGTAAGTCAACTATCCTGGCCAGCAAGATCTCCGGATCCGTCCCACATTGAGCACGTTTGGGACTGGATGAAGCGTCGTCTCACGCGGTCTGCACGTCCAGCACGAACGCTGGTCCAACTGAGGCGCCAGGTGGCAATGGCATGGCAAGCCGTTCCACAGGACTACATCCAGCATCTCTACGATCGTCTCCATGGGAGAATAGCAGCCTGCATTGCTGCGAAAGGTGGATATACACTGTACTAGTGCCGACATTGTGCATGCTCTGTTGCCTGTGTCTATGTGCCTGTGGTTCTGTCAGTGTGATCATGTGATGTATCTGACCCCAGGAATGTGTCAATAAAGTTTCCCCTTCCTGGGACAATGAATTCACGGTGTTCTTATTTCAATTTCCAGGAGTGTATATGTAACAAATTTATATGTTAGATCACAGGTCCAGGAGTGAGCAAAGATATTGCTAAAGAGGCCTGACACGTGACTAAGAGAAACACTTAGGTCTTCCTTGGCTAAACAGCATGCCATTACCAGATTGAAGGCTACAGTATACAACTAGAGAAAGGATCCTGTATTCAACCCTGAGAACAGGTCCTATTAGGACCAGAATTTCTATCCACACAAGCTCCTACAAAAGCCTCCTACCCCTCATGGTAATGTACATGTGCGTCAGTGAAAAAGTCCAATAAAAAGGTGTTAGCATGTGGACGTAATGTGCTGTTCCAGTCTCTTCTGTACCTAAGGTCCATCACCGTTCCCTTTGGATCCCTACGTAATTCGGTGCTCTCCGATACACACGATCGAACAGCGGAGAAGTGGTACTCAAGCGTCAACTTTAGGTTACAATATCTCCGGATATAATTAACATTTTACAATGCAACAAACGGCACGGATTACGTATTTGTCTATATGTGCAGATGTGCTAACAAAACTAACGGGGTTCCATTTAAAAAAACGTAGGTTTGTGTTAAAAAACAAACTTCCGTGCGTTTTTGTGTGGTTTGTATTAACCAATTACACTAGCCCCTCTCCTCACGTTCGGTCTGTGGAATCGATTCGTCAGTATTTGATGTGGTTTACGAAACATATCCAGCGGAAATGTTAGGTGACTCATACTGTATATGAAACGCCACAGTTCCATTTTTTCGAAACTGGAAAAGGAATATTACTGAAATAAATAGGTTTCATAACCTTAGACTACGATACTTCAATAGATTGATAACACGTATAAAATTTTTACCAGTTTAATTAACTTCCGTTTATCTCCTTCCGACTCCTCAGAAAAGGCTATATCTCACTACTCTCATCAATGTGACACGGTGCTTTATACACCTGGTTAAATATGTGCCAGGAGTTTTCCCGTTTTCTTGGAACGAATATCCATAGTTACCCCATTTGAAAATTTCAAATAATCTATTACTCTTAATAATGCCAGATTATTTTATAGCTGCAAATGTTTTTGTTCAAAAAGCCTAACAGCACGAATGAAATTAATTAACAAATTATCTACATTTTAAACGCATAGATGTTGCCTTCTTTTGTTTATAAAGTTACTAACTGATACTTACGCTGTTCACCCACAGAAAGTTGGAGCTGCCCAGTACATATTACAGCTGAATGTAGAGATAAATATAGAACGACCATCGCCTGTGTATAGAAACCACAAAAACTGCGACACAAATCGTTAACAGTGGGACACTACAGACACTGTTAATGGGCAGGTCCGTTTCTCTACCACCTGCTACCACCAGAACTTTGTTTCCACGGATGACTAAGTTTTCGCGTCGCTTAAATGGATCGTTGAGGCTATCGTGCACTAAATTGAGAACTCCCGCGTGACGTAAAACGGCGCTCGAGGGGGCACAACTTGCCTTTTATTGCCTGCGAAGCCATAATTTTCTTGCAACACGATTTCGCGGTATACTGCCGGTGTAAAACTTCTCGCCTCATTTCGCTATGCACATCTGTAAATTTTAAACGCCCATATGCGAAATGTTCCTCGCAGGACATTCCGTGTCCTTATGACTTTCTGGAGCTCCAGTTTTATTACACGAGTATCTGTGATTACACAGCATTTTACGTGATGGCTGCGACCGTATATATTTTTGATGCTATAGTATAGGAAAATTTTCGCGCAGACGAAATTTGAAGGAACGCGTTTTTGTTTCAAGTCACCGCAGCACTAAACCTTCTATGTACTTACTTTTATAATAGTAGTCGCTGTGCATATATGCTCGTTAAGACATTTACCACTTTACCTTTTACCAGTAATTCGCTCACAGTGTCAACAGCAGAGCACACACAAAAAAACTGACATGGCACCAGGCGTGCATACTTAGTTTCTGTTCTGGTGGCTCGGGAAATAGTGTGAGGTGGGGTGTGGTGAGGGGGGGGGGTAGGCAAGGGAGAATCATAACTTCTCCTCCACCCACCCGCCCTTTTTCCCAAACATAACTTGCCATCATTTTCGACTTGACAGCCATGTCAGATCCATGTTATTGCTTTTGGGCACCTCTTATCAGCGGCAGGTAACGTCTTTGGCAGTTTATTTCTTAATTTTATTTGAGTCATGAGTGCTCTGACTGCTTCGACGCTACCCTCCATCTGTTCGTCTCCTGTGCCATCCTCTTCGTCCCAGAGTGGTACTTAGTTGTGAGATGTTTTCGGATTCTCTGTCTTCCCATGAAGTTACTGCTCTCTACAGCTCCCTCTAGCACCACGGAAGTTACTCCTTGATTCCCTTTCACCCTGTGCCTTCTTGTAAATGATTTCTGTATGTTCCTTTCTACAATGATTCTGCGGAGAACCTTCACTTTCCTCATGAGACTGCCTAATAGTCAACTTACTTCTGTACCACCAGATCTTCAATACGCCGGTTCGCTTCTTTTCCAGTTTTCTCATAGTTCACAATTCACTACCACACACTGCCCTGCTCCAGAAATTTCTGACATTAAGTTGATGTGATTGTTAACGGCAGATCTTCTTTGTCTAGCAGTGTCATCTTTGTGCCTGCTAATATGCTTTTCATGTTCAGCTTGCTTCGACTGTCGTCTGTTTTTGCTTCCAAGGTAGAAGAACTCCTTAACTTCGTGTACTTCGTGAAACCCTACTTCAATGTAAAAGAAGATCGATAGCCTTATTTCTGTTACTGCGCATTACTTTCGACCTTTACGATTTACTCTCAGCCTATAGTCTACACTCATTAGACCGTTCTATTCAACAAGTCCAGTAATTCTTTTTCGCCGCGCGGGATTAGCCGAGTGGTCTCGGGCGCTGCAGTCACGGACTGTACGGCTGATCCCGGCGGAGGTTTGAGTCCTCCCTCGGGCATGGGTGTGTGTGTTTGTCCTTAGGATAATTTCGGTTAAGTAGTGTGTAAGCTTAGGGATTGATGACCTTAGTTAAGTCCCATGAGATTTCACACACCCTTGAACATTTTTTGAACATTTCTTTTTCACTTTCACTAAGGATTGCAACGTTGTAACATTTGACTCTAACCTTTAATCCCGCTCACTTACGTCTCTTTCATTTTCATCATTGCTTCTTTGGTGCATCCAGATGTCAATAATAGTAATAAAAATAATAAAGTCTATTGCGTAAGTGAATACATCACTTTAAGGTAGCTTCCAAAACATTCTGTCTTCAGAGAAGTACAGCATTTGAAAAGCATTCTTCCAGAGACTTGTTAAGCAGTGCCTACATGCCTGACGCAATTGATTTGGCAACTATAATAAAAACAAACTCTCATAACATTGACAACTACAAAATTTACACAATATGAATTAAAGTGTGCGTTCATCATCGTTAATATTTAACGTAGCACTACGACTATGAAATTAGGTCTTCAGAACAGAACTATGAAAGCGGGAAAATGAGCAGTAGGGTACGGGAAGGAAGTTCTTTCTCTTTCTTTCCCTTCTTGCTCACCCTCTCATAGTTTACCCGTTCTACCTGTGGGTTCTTGAACAGCGTCGGATTTGTTGTCAGCTGTGTCTTGTAATAAGCACCCACTGAAATTTATCCAAAATATGTAGCATTAGTTGCGGTCACCATGTGAATGGGCACCATTAATTGGCCGCAATGTCTCGCAATGAAGCCACCTACGACCACAAGAAATGGAAAACTATCTTGTACTATTCTAGAATTCCTTGCCTTTTCCCAATTCGTAGTTTTAATGCTACTTTATTCTCTTAAAATTAGCTGTGCAATGTGGTAGCTTATAAACTTAAAAGCGCGCAGTTTTCATACAGGGGCTAGTACTGTCCAAAACTAGAATACAAGTCCGTTAACATATGTGTCTAAACTAATACTCATTGACATATGTCTTGAAACTTCCTGGCAGATTAAAACTGTGTGCCGGACCGAGACTCGAACTCGGGGCCTTTGCGCCGGCCGTAGTGGCCGTGCGGTTCTAGGCGCTACAGTCTGGAAGCAAACGACCGCTCCGGTCACAGGTTCGAATCCTGCCTCGGGCATGGATGTGTGTGATGTCCTTAGGTTAGTTAGGTTTAATTAGTTCTAAGTTCTAGGCGACTGATGACCTCAGAAGTTAAGTCACATAGTGCTCAGAGCCATTTGAACCAATTCGGGACCTTTGCCCTTCGCGGGCAAGTGCTCTACCAATTGAGCTACCCAAGCACGACTTACGCCCCGTCCTCACACCTTTACTTCTGCCAGTACCTCGCCTCCTACATTCCAAACTTTACAGAAGCTCTCCTGCGAAACTATAATTTAATGTTTTCGATGTTCGCACTTCACGGTCTTGTTCTGATGATCGTACTATCGAAAAATGATATATGCGGAATCGACGAGGTAGAGGACAATTGTTAGTGGCTTATAAGACTATTAAAGTTGGAGGATTATGTACACAGACAAACAGAGTCAGTAAGAAATGAGCGACGAACGTCAATAGGAAGACCCTTCACCACGAATAATGACCGTATCGTGTAGGTATTGCTCGGTCCTGGTCGTGACGAAGACGGATGTACGCACTTGAAGATAATGTTTGGTTAAATTCAAGAGTTATCTACACTCTGATACGGTATTCTGGTGTATAGAATACAACTGGGAGCGCCCGAGTCGTAATACCAGACAGTTAACCGGCAAGGTAGTAATGCAAGGATGTTTTTTTCTTTGTTTGCGCCAGAATAAAATTCCAGAACAATCAGGAGACGGAGAAAAAATTCTACATCACGTAGCTGGAACTAGAGAGAGCGTTGTAATTTCCTACTTCCCGTAATCAAAACATGACTTACCTACCACGCTCCTCATGGGCTATTTAGAAACTGTGCTTGTAAGTCAGCGTATTTTACGAGAACAAACAACCTGAACTGAGGCTATCATCCTGCCAGACATGTACGCCACAATGAATTACATTCGAACACTTCAACAAAATTTAAGTGGAAACATGTAGAAGTATCAAAACTGACAATACCCTCCAGAATGTATGAGCGACCTGTGTTGAACTCCACAAACTTAAAATAGCCCATATATCAACATTTATTTATTTTGATGACTGCTATTTCCTGTAAGGTTATGCGATTCTTTTTCTTAATAATTAAGTACCGAGGACGCTACTCGAAAACTATACTGAACATGAATACTGTGCGAATTTTATGTGTAAAGAAACTAAAGTCAATTTTAGACGACATTGGCGGAGGTCATTAGTGAGCTCATTGCAGTGAACTGTAAAATTGAATTCAGTAAATGTTCACATAAATTGTAAAATGGCTATATTGGTTTGAACTGACATGTCATTGCCAATAGATAATAACGTATCTTGGCCAGAGGCTGCGTCAAGCCTGCTAGAACATTTCCTTCAGGCTATTACTAGATGGGTACTTGAAGCCTAAAAGACATTTCAGTACCTAACCTGCATTCTCATCGACTCGTGTCATTGTACGGAGCTTGTCACTTCGCTGTTTTCCAAAGGCAAATATAGTTAGCCGTACCACGCGCTGGCCGCTTCTAGCATGTCTGAACGAAGTGCACGTGACACATCTTACGAGGGTCAGTGATTTCTGCCAGTGTGAGCTAATCAGGTAACTTGCTGCGGATTCCGAATTGTGTCGAAGCGTGGTTGGCCGAAGCTTTTGTTCCGTTCCGACCAATCTGTGGCCGAATTCCGTACATGGTAGACGCTGGCTGCGGATTCCATCATGCTGCTTGGCACTTGTTGGGTGAGATCGCAATGTGTTCATGCATTAAACGAAGCTTCTCACCCGTATCTGATTACATTCGTGTAGAACGTGTTCTTTATCGATTAACGATAAGCTGGAGAAAATTCTTGCGCAATGTGTTTGTTCAAATTATTATGGAACAGAATCGCGTGTCCACCTGGATACCGATATCCATCATATCCAGACCAATTCCTTTAATAAGTTCGTCGAAAAACGCTAGAACTAAGAGGCTAATAATTTTTGGAGGTAAAATCTCAGATTTCACTGCCAGTTCAGAGCTGACAAATAGCATGTACATAGGCACTGGACAGGAGCTTGCCTACAAGACAAACCTCTTTGCGCTAACAGTTTATTAACTGTAATGATCTACTTTACTAATAATCTATTAACTAATCTTTCCCTTCTTAAATACATGAACAAAGTTTAAGGTGTACTTGCAGACATTTAAGTGTTGTCACTGAGTATTTTTGGATCAAATTTTGTTTGCACGTGGACTTGCCTGAAAACTGCCTATAGGTGAGTTAAAAAGATGTTTCAGAGTTTTTGATTGAACTCTTAAGTAAAAATATGAAGACAGCCTTCAACTTTCAAGTGATTTGACGCAGCCCACAGCCAATAAATATTAATGGGCTACTCGTAATAAGCAGTCAGTCAGAATCGTTATTATCATTAAAAGAATTATGTGAACAAAGACAGAAATAAATTCTATAGTTTAGTTCCAGTTTAATCCACAGACCATACAGACAGTGTCGACTGAAGGAGATTCCAGCAGCAGTTACCCATCCCCAAAGTTCAGACATATCACTTGTTGCGAGGGCAGAGGCACCAAGTACGACAAATTGCACGATAATGCGGTATGCTAATGACGCACTGCTTTTCTGGTTGATCGACGGCGATGTCCAGACTTTTTCGATACCGGCACACTACTGTTTGACAATTTCCTGGGTGGGCATTCTGTCGTATGCAGGGATCAGACTAACGAAGTGACTGACAGTCCTCTGCAGGACAGCAGTCGTAACGTCAACCAAACAGAGAACTGACATAGTGGCGCTTTCTGTTCGTTGCCATACTCTGGCGTGAATGACAATCTCCGGCCAGTGTTTTGATCCACTTTCATCATTCATATCTTTCCCCACTAGGCGAGTTCAGTTTAAACAACAGGGCGTCTGACCCCAAAAGAAAATCTGCAAAGAAAAGTGATAAAGGAGTTATATTTCATCGAAATACACTTCTGCACGTGACATGTGAAGTGAATCGTACAGCTGTTGCTGCCGCAGCCATGCTGATGGTGCAGGTAATGGATCCACCCTAAAAAAGGAGTCCACTGAAGATTCCGTTGTGTTTTATTATTTGCTTTGTTTAATTAAAGATTTATATGAATGTGTGCCATTATTTTGAAATTTTGTTTTTCCCAAATGTGTTTTTTGAAAAAAGTTATCAACAGGTTGCTCATTTCTAGGTACAATGAACATCTCTAGTACTCTAGTTATTATAGACTTCATAACCTAATGAACTATAGTCAATAAATTATGCCACTGCACATTGGCTTGGCGAAGTGACAATGCTAAGTTTATTGGACGCAGAACTTGAGAAACAATCGATCCTAAGGCGCAAGAACTATGTGGCCGTAACGACGCTTAAACCTTTGTGTTAGAAATTGCACAACGTCCTACATCTGTTGGTACTCTATTCAGAGAGCTTGTTAGCCAGAGAATCCGAAGTACACAATGGACTACATCCAAACTTGGAGTTATTGATGGTGAAATCGAATGGAATGCTGCAGAGCTATTCGAATCTCTCACGTTGCATGTTGAACACCCCGCGCACTCTTACCTTAAACAGTGGGCATTCGTGATATCATGAGGCACCTTATTTATTAAAATGATTTCTTTCACTTGTTCCTCTGCCTCATAATTACTGACTCACTGCAGTGAGGTTTTAATGACTGCAGCTTACGTGAAGTTAGTACGCAGATCAGAGTCCCCCAGACAGTCACTTGGTAATCTTGCTGATAACGAAGCGGCGGACAATACAGAATTACAACGCTGCAATCGTGCGTTAGTACTCTTTGTCGGCGAAGCGGTTTCCGATCATGAATCTGGTCATAAAGAAATACGTCTTTGATCACACGAACAACAGTATTTGTTTGATAATTTTCAGTTCGCTTGTCTGGTATGCTTTTCTAACAACCTTACATACACTCCTGGAAATGGAAAAAAGAACACATTGACACCGGTGTGTCAGACCCACCATACTTGCTCCGGACACTGCGAGAGGGCTGTACAAGCAATGATCACACGCACGGCACAGCGGACACACCAGGAACCGCGGTGTTGGCCGTCGAATGGCGCTAGCTGCGCAGCATTTGTGCACCGCCGCCGTCAGTGTCAGCCAGTTTGCCGTGGCATACGGAGCTCCATCGCAGTCTTTAACACTGGTAGCATGCCGCGACAGCGTGGACGTGAACCGTATGTGCAGTTGACGGACTTTGAGCGAGGGCGTATAGTGGGCATGCGGGAGGCCGGGTGGACGTACCGCCGAATTGCTCAACACGTGGGGCGTGAGGTCTCCACAGTACATCGATGTTGTCGCCAGTGGTCGGCGGAAGGTGCACGTGCCCGTCGACCTGGGACCGGACCGCAGCGACGCACGGATGCACGCCAAGACCGTAGGATCCTACGCAGTGCCGTAGGGGACCGCACCGCCACTTCCCAGCAAATTAGGGACACTGTTGCTCCTGGGGTATCGGCGAGGACCATTCGCAACCGTCTCCATGAAGCTGGGCTACGGTCCCGCACACCGTTAGGCCGTCTTCCGCTCACGCCCCAACATCGTGCAGCCCGCCTCCAGTGGTGTCGCGACAGGCGTGAATGGAGGGACGAATGGAGACGTGTCGTCTTCAGCGATGAGAGTCGCTTCTGCCATGGTGCCAGTGATGGTCGTATGCGTGTTTGGCGCCGTGCAGGTGAGCGCCACAATCAGGAATGCATACGACCGAGGAACACAGGGCCAACACCCGGCATCATGGTGTGGGGAGCGATCTCCTACACTGGCCGTACACCACTGGTGATCGTCGAGGGGACACTGAATAGTGCACGGTACATCCAAACCGTCATCGAACCCATCGTTCTACCATTCCTAGACCGGCAAGGGAACTTGCTGTTCCAACAGGACAATGCACGTCCGCATGTATCCCGTGCCACCCAACGTGCTCTAGAAGGTGTAAGTCAACTACCCTGGCCAGCAAGATCTCCGGATCTGTCCCCCATTGAGCATGTTTGGGACTGGATGAAGCGTCGTCTCACACGGTCTTCACGTCCAGCACGAACGCTGGTCCAACTGAGGCGCCAGGTGGAAATGGCATGGCAAGCCGTTCCACAGGACTACATCCAGCATCTCTACGATCGTCTCCATGGGAGAATAGCAGCCTGCATTGCTGCGAAAGGTGGATATACACTGTACTAGTGCCGACATTGTGCATGCTCTGTTGCCTGTGTCTATGTGCCTGTGGTTCTGTCAGTGTGATCATGTGATGTATCTGACCCCAGGAATGTGTCAATAAAGTTTCCCCTTCTTGGGACAATGAACTCACGGTGTTCTTATTTCAATTTCCAGGAGTGTATTATCTCACTGATGAGTGCTTAGCACGTTACACGAATAAATAAACTTAAATGTAAAGGGATATTGTAATTCTGCCAGAGGAAGCAAAGAGCTTGAAGGAATAGTTCAACGGAGTGAACAGGGTCTTGAATGGAGGATATAAGATGGACATCAAAAAATCCAGAACAAGGAAAATGGATTGTAGTCGAATTAAATCGATGGATTAGCAAACGAGATCCTTAAAGTAGCATATGAATTTTGCTATTTCGGAAGCAAAGTAACTGATGTTGGCCGAAGTACACTGGCAATGGCCAGAGGAGTGTTCCGAAGAAGATAAGTTTGTTAACATCGAGGACAGATTTAAGGATTGGGAGGATTTTTCTTGACGTATTTGTATGGTATGTAGGCAAGTATGGAAATGAAACGTATGGAATTGAAACATGGACCATAAACAGTTTAGACAAGAAGCGAGTAGAAGCTTCTGAAATGTGGTGCTACAGATATATCATGTAACTGATGAGGAGGTACTAAATAGAATTGAGGAGGAAAGAAATTTGTGGATGACTAGAAGAAAGGATAGGTTTATAGGACACTTTCTGAGACATCAAGGGAAGTGTGTGTGGATGGAGGGGTGGGGATGGGGAGGGGGTGAGGGGAGTGGATGCGAAAAGTTATAGATGGAGCCCAACAGATGAATACTGTAAGAGATTTCAACAGGTCGGACGGTGTGGCCGAGCGGTCCTAGGCGCTTCAGTCTGTAACCGCGCGACAGCTACGGTTGCAGGTTCGAATCCTGCCTCGGGCATGGATGTGTGTTATGTCGTTAGGTTAGTTAGGTTTAAGGAGTTCTAAGTTCTAGGGGAATGATGACCTCAGATGTTAAGTCCCATAGTCCTCAGAGCCATTTAAACCATTTTTGATGTCAGAAGGATGTATGTTTCTGTAGTTATTCGGAGATGATGAGGCTTGTGCAGGATAGAGTAGCAAGGAGAGCTTACTGAAGACCACAACAAATGTAATGCAATCTTGAAATCGTAACCTCTGTGTAAATTCGCCATGTTCGAAAGTTCATTTAAATCCTGCCTGCAGACATGTTTAAGGTCAAACTGGTAGTTAGTTTCCTAAAATATTTTATCCCTTAAGAGTTCTGGTAGCTCAACTTTAAAATAACCAACAAGAATGCTTCAGAGCATGGGAGTTCGCAGACTCCCAGATACTTTCTGTACGTCATTAGAATATTTTATTCAGTGTAGCGTAATTTCACAGTGCGGTGTAACTTCATATTTACTACAGTATAGCACTGCGAATTTTCTCGATGTTATCTCAGTCAGGTTTTTATTTCCTTTCTCTACGTCGATTATAAACTTTACTATGCTTCTTGTGGTGAAAGAACAAATCGTCTGCTCCATCGGATCTGCTCTGAAATAATCACAAACCCTTAACCCTTAACTCACGAGGTGACTTCCCTGTAACGTATACCACAAGGTGTAGTCCCTGGCATCCCTATGTTTAAACCGTGATTTGAGGCAAAAATCATACGAAATTTTTAATTTATGCTATATAACATTTATTTTTACAATTTGTAAGTGTTGTTTAAATGACGCTAGTTTATTTTATTGCAATAAACAAAGCCTGCAGCATTTTACTATTTATCACACAAAAGCACTTAATTTTGTGTGGGTCTTTTAAAGAGTACACAAAAATGGTCGGTTAGAGTACTGAATTTTAAATTATGAAAAATTATACAATCTCTGTAGCAAATAAATTTAAATTCCAGGATTTAAATTTGCGCATAAAAATTTCACCCGATAGGTACAAAAAGAAACTCTGTCAAACTGACATTCTTTGCTGGGAACTACATTTTTCTTATCACCACTCAGAACACATTCGATTTTGACAGACACTTCAAGTATTTCATTGAAAAAATAGACAGAGCCCCATCACAACATTCCTAATGTTCTTCCTCCGAATGATACTCTTGTTCGATACCAGAAGTGTGATCACTGGCAAATGTAAAATCGTCCTCTTTTTCGTATATTTTTTGATCCACATCACTGACCCGTTCCTCCACAAACCGACTAACAATTTCATCAGACTCGGGAAAGTTAAAACTGACACATTCGTGCGAAGACATTTTGAGCTATAGGGTACCGTACTGAAGAAAACGGGTACGTGGTTCACGAGGCGCGGTCTAAGAGACTCCAGCACCTGTCAGTAACGCGTGTCCACAGCAAACACAGAAGGCGATAACGCAACCGACAGCAATTTAAGGAAGGTACGGCAAGTATAAAAGCATTCCACAACAAATGGCCTTGGGGAGTGAGTTAGAAAACTTACGCGGGGTCTGAGAGACCACACCTCGTGACAAGAACAGTTCAGAATAACTCTACAGTCCTCAGCTGATATCGCTAATGTATCATCAATTATATACACTACCTGATCAAAAGTATTTGGACATTCTTACGTAATGCGGAACCAGAAGACGTCACGAGAGGCGGACCTGTCAGTATAAAAAGAATCGGGGAGTACCGTACTGTCACCAGAAAGCAGTTTAACAGCAGAGCGATTCGTTCAGGACAACTCAGTTGAATTTAAGCGTGGACTAGTCTTTGGATGTCACCTGAGTTACAAATCAGTCAAGGACATTTCAACTTTTCAAAAGCTGCCAAAGCTTAAAAACCATATTTTACTACAAAAATATTTAAGACCTGAAGATGACAGCAAAGACAGTTAAAACGGGTTTTCTTGAATAAAAACATGTTTTGTGCGATATTGGCTTTTGAAAGGGACAACGGAGCTCTGCTGGCACTGGTTGTAAAAAAATGTGTGACTCTGCGGAATGAATAACAGTTCTGCCGGCCGTAGTGGCCGAGCGGTTCTGGGCGCCTCAGTGCGGATCTGCGCGACTGCTACGGTTGCAGGTTCGAATCCTGCCTCGGGCACGGATGTGTGTGATGTCCTTAGGTTAGTTAGGTTTAAGTAGTTCTAAGATCTAGGGGACTGATGAACTCAGATGTTAAGTCACATAGTGCTCAGAGCCATTTGAACCATTTGAACAGCAGTCCAGGAGGTACAATAATTACGCGTAGTGAGTTGAAAAGAACCAAGAATAATGGTCGAGCAGCTCATCATAAACCACATATTTCTGTAGTAGGTACTAAGTGACGCTGGAACTGGTGTGTAGAGCAACTCCACTGGATAGTGAATGACTGGAAACGGAGTGTGTGTGTGTACTGTGTGGCAATCCGATGCATGGGTGTTGGTTTGGCAGATGCTTGGTGAATGTTACTTACCGCAGTGCAAACAGAGAAGTACGTAGCAGATGATGTTGCGTTATGGCAGTTTTTCCGTGGTTAGGCTGTGGTGACTTTTTTGCAATTAACAATTCTAAGTGCGTGAGACCATGAACACTTATACTAGTGTCTACTGGTACAGCAGAGGAACAAATCGGAGACAGTGACTCTTTATAGTGGCATGACGATGCACCCTGTCATAAAGCATCATCTGTGAGACACAGGTTTGGGGACAATAACGTTCCCAGATCATGAAAAGAAAGAAATTTTGCCATCGGGCGCAATTGGGCATTGTAATGGCTTCGTTGGCGATAAGAAAATTTATGCCGGACGTGACTCGAAGCCGAATCTCCTGCTTTACGTGCTGCTCAACTGCCTTTCTACTCATTCGAAATAGAAACACGATCGTTTTGGAAAACACACAGCTAAAGTAAGTTGTAAAACTAATTTACATTCCTACTAACGAAAGCGAAACAAATGGTGAAAGTTAAGTAACGCATCCGGTCGTCAATAGGTATGGAAGTAAAAACGCGAAAGTAACAAAATAGCATCCGCACGCTGCAAAAGTGGGTGAATGCATCCAGAATCCGTCAGGGTGTTCCGGGTACGTCTTCTCGAATAATACTCCATTTTTCCGGTAGACTGGTGCAAGTCCCAGTACCAGACACTCAAAACAAAGTCATCTTCTCATACATGGGACGCCCCAGCTGTGATGGGAATGAAGGAGGCGGGTGTCCCAAGAAGACGCTACCCAAAAAAGTTGGCATAGTATTGACAGTATCTCCAATTGTGCGTGAACAAGGTAAAACCGTCTCCCAGGTCACCAGGTCGCACGAGCGTTCGTGCCGAGTAGGACGTGGTGCTCAGAACGCCAGACCACGGGCCGTGCGACTGTAGGACGTCGGCTTTCCGCCACATGTCAGGCATGATCTCTCATCATTAGGCGATAACACCGTGTGCTGTAGGGTCCCTGGTACAGAGAAGTCTGCGAGGACATAAACGTATTACAAGTGCAAGCGGAAGGTAGAAATATGTGCTTCTACAACTGCCGTCACTCGGGAGAGAGCTGCTCGTTCATCAATCAGGCTTTTCGTTAATCCGGTCCTGCGGCGGATCCACGATTTAATCATCGTACTTATATAAAGGATAGCCGCCCTTGCATGAACATTGGTAAGTTAATATCCGTCGATTCCAGAGGGAAGAGTCAGTGTGTTGTAGCGTAACGATAAGTGTGAGGTGATCCACATGAGTTACAAAAGAAATCCGTTAGAATTCGATTACTCGATAAATAGCACAATTATCAAGGCTGTTAATTCAACTAAGTACCTGTGTGTAAAAATTACGAACAACTTCAGTTGGAAAGACCACATAGATAATATTGTGGGGAAGGCGAGCCAAAGGTTGCGTTTCATTGGCAGGACACTTAGAAGATGCAACAAGTCCACAAAAAGAGACGGCTTACGCTACATTCGTTCGTCCTCTGTTAGAATATTGCTGCGCGGTGTGGGATCCTTACCAGGTGGGATTGACGGAGGACATCGAAAGGGTGCAAAAAAGGGCAGCTCGTTTTGTATTATCGCGTAATAGGGGAGAGAGTGTGGCAGATATGATACGCGAGTTGGGATGGAAGTCATTAAAGCAAAGACGTTTTTCGTCGCGGCGAGATCTATTTACGAGATTTCAGTCGCCAACTTTCTCTTCCGAATGCGGAACTATTTTGTTGAGCCCAACCTACATAGTTAGGAATTATCATCAAAATAAAATAAGAGAAATCAGAGCTCGAACAGAAAGGTTTAGGTGCTCGTTTTTCCCACGCGCTGTTCGGGAGTGGAATGGTAGGGAGATAGTATGATTGTGGTTCGATGAACCCTCTGCCAAGCACTTAAATGTGAATTGCAGAGTAACCATGTAGATGTAGATGTAGCGTTTTTGACTCATGACCAAAGCGTCTTCGGTCGCCGCGCGTAGTGGAGTCGGTATGTCAAGGATTACGCGGTTCGAGCCCTTCCTCGGGAGTGTGTGTGTTTGTTGTTCTTAGCATATGTTAATTTAAGTTAGTTTAAGTAGACTGTAAGTCTAGGGACCGATGACCTCAGCAGTTTGGTCCCTTAAGAATTCACACTCATTTGAACATCTCGTCTTCGGCCCCGGGTTAGAACCCCGCCACTATATAAATTTTGCACAAAAGTCATCACCAATGACGGTCGACGACTTCCAGAGTAACAAGTCACCCTCATTCATCGAATGGCTTTGTCAATGAGGGCAGAGGAGCAGACGTCGCAAGCCGAAGATATAGGTGACTGAACGAGTAATTCAGTACGTAAAGAGAGATGACATTCTAGTAGTAACGTAGGACTGGAATGCAGTGGTAGCAGAAGGAGTAAAACAAACGGTGATGGGACATTATGGAGTTGGCAGCAGATAAGAGAGAGGAGAAATAATAATTGCAATAAAACTCAGCTTGTAATAAAGAGTATTCTGTTCCAGAATCACAAGAGAAGAAGGTATATTAGGAAAAGGCCGGCAGATACGCGAAGATTTCACATAAGCTACATCATGGTCAGCAGAGATTCCGAAATCACATACTAGATTGAGAGGGGTACCCATGAGTAGATATAGATCAGTATTTAGTAACGATGATGAGAAGGCTGAAGTTTAATAGACGATACAAGAAGAATCAGTGTGCAAATAACTGGCATACGGAAGTGCTAAATAATAAAGAGATATGGGTGAAGTTCTCTGAGACAATATAAATTACGACAAAAAAATATAGCTCAGTCGCAGATCAGCTGAAAATGAATGAACATTTCTAAAACGAGCAATCACCGAAGCTGGAAAGAAAAACATAGGTAGGAGGAAGTTAACTGGGAAGAAAGGATGGGTAACAGAAGACATACTTCAGCTGGTCGACGATAGGAGGAAGTACAAAAATCGTCAGGAACTTTCAGGATTACAGGAATACAAGTAGCTTAGGAATGAAATACATAGGAAGTGCCGAGTAGCTAAGACAAAACTGCTGCAAGAAAAATGCGAAAAAGTTGGAAAAGAAAAGGTTGTCGAAAGGACTAACTCAGCATATTGAAAAGTTTAGTGAAATTAAAAGCAAGGGCGGTAACATTAATAGCCCAATGGGAATTCCACTGTTAAATGCAAAGGGGACAGCGGATAGGAGGAAAGAACACATTGAAGGCCGCTATGAGGGGAAGGATTTGTCAGATGATGCCATAGAAGAAGAAATAGGAGTCCAAAGGGAAGAGATAGGGGATCCAGGATGACAATCAGAATTTAAAAGAGCTTGGGAAGCCTTAAGACCAAATAAAGCAGAAGGGATAGATAACAATCCACAGGAATTCTCAAATCATTATGGTAAGTGGCAACAAAAACCATTGCTTACGTTGGTGTGGAGAAAGTGTGAGACTGGCGATATACCATAGGAGAGGTAAAGCCAAGAGAGACACAGTTCTGACGTTGCGGTTGGAATGGAAGCAACACAGAAGAAAAATCATGACGTAATAACAGGATTTGTCAGCCTGGAAAACGCATACGACAACGTAAACTGGTTCAAAAATTCTGAGAAAAATAGGCGTAAGCTATAGGGAAAGACGGAATATACACGATATATACGAGGACAAAGAGGAAACAGTAAGACTGACAGACTTAGGAAGAAGTGCTCGTATAAAAAGTGTTGAAGATAATGCTTAAGTCTTTCGCCCCTACAGTTCAATCTATCCTTCGAAGAAGCGACGACGTAAACAAGGTTCAAGAATGGGATTAAAATTCAAGGAGAAATGGTATCCATGAGGTATATTCGCTGATCACATTAGTATCCTGAGTGAAGTATTACAGGATGAACTCAAATGAGTACAGAATTCGGACTGAGGGGGCCTTCGAAGAAAAACGGAAGTAATGTGAAATAGCAGAAGTGAGAACGGCTAGAAACTTAACATCGGGACGGGCTATCACAAGGTTGATGAATTGGAGCACGTCTGCTGCCTGGGCAGCAAAACAACCCGTGACGGACGGAGCATAGAGGGCATGAAAAACAGACTGGCACTAGCAAAAACGACATTTCCGGAGAAGAGAGGAAGAACAGGCTAGCGTAGGCGACGAAAGGATTCTATAGAGAACACTGACAAGAAGAAGGGACAGCCTTAACAGGACATCTGTTTAGACATTAGGGAATCGTTTCCGTGGTACTACAGGGAGCTGCAGAGAAAACTGTAGGGGAAGACAGAGACTGTAGTACATTCGGCGAATAATTGAGGATGTGTGTTGCAAGTGTAACTCCAAGATGAAAAGACTGACACGTGATAGAAATTCGTGGCGGGCCACAGCAAATCCATCTAAAGATTGATGACTAAAAAAAAAAAAAATAACAAAAAAAAATTAGCCAAACGCCGACACCAGCCGTGTGTGTGTGTGTGTGTGTGTGTGTGTGTGTGTGTGTGTTTGTGTGTGCGCCATTGCCTGCTCGCAGCGAACTTGGCGCAGGCTACCCACTCAGCGCCCCATGTCCACAATACTGACTGCTCGTGTCATCACGCGTGATAGCCGCGAGAGTTCAGGAGTGAGATGACATGATCTTAACGGCTGTCACGCCGTGTGTATTTAGGTACTTGTGGTGTCTCGTCTTTCCGACGTGTTCGAAAGAACAGACGCCGTTCTTTATCCCACAGCCGTACATAAACAGCGTGGTTATAATTAAAGTGAAGTGTAGGCTGTAAATGTCGTATGACAGCGAAACTTGGTAGATATGCTAATGCATTGATGCGGAACCGATTTGTGCTGGAAAGAAATTAGATCCTATTTTGGCAAGCAGGGGCAAATCTGGAGCTTTACAGGCTCTTGTCGACGTCTCCAGTGCTCATCCTAAACAAAATGTGTAGTCGTTGGTTAATAATAAAATTAACATTGTGCCTATCTCACTTGTTTGATCTTTTGTGCCCTTGTCCCGTTCATAGTCAGTTACATGTGGAAACATTTCCGTACGACTTTCTTGCATTCAAAGCGCCAGATTTGCAACTGGTGGCCAAATGAGGAACTAGTTTTTCCAACGTAAATCAGTTCCTCATTAAGGAATTAGAAAATCCACCAAGTTTCGGTGCCATAGATAATTATAGTCCAGACTGGACCTATGTGAGTAAGTGCATTCTAATTTTAGCCATGCGGTACATGACGAAATGAAATAAATTCATACATCGGTCGCAATCAGGCTTTCAAATGTAAAGGTTCGGCTGTGGGATTGAGAATAGTGTCTATTCTTTCGGACATGTCCGAAAGACTAGACATTCGAATGGGTGGGCGTGCCCGAACTACCAAAATGAACTCAATGAAACATCTTTGGGATGAGTCAGATTGACGATTATATTCCAGACCCACTTATCCGACACCATTACCTTCCCAGGCTTGGGTTCTTGAGGAAGAATGGACTGCTATTCCTCCGCACTCATTGAGACACATTATTGAAAAAGACAAAAGTAGAGATCGAGCCATCATAAAGGTAAAGGTGGACACACCTCGTTAACTAATAGGGAACCAGATACTATTGATCAGATAACTTGTATGTTACCTTACGGTGTGTAGCGTAGGCTGTTGAACTTCTTTCTTCATATCATCTTCAATGGCGCAATGAAAGAACAACTGTCAGCAAATCTCTTTACTGAAACTCCTTCCAATCGTCTGTCATGCGGAAAGCCAAGGTTATATTTGTGCTTATTCCAACGCTAGCGATAAATGCCCTGTAGCAGTCGAGCCGCATTCGGTAAGGTCTTGATATCCGATCGCATGATTAGCCATTGTACACCGCTAGCAGTTGATACAGGGCCTACCACATCGAACATGTTCCACCGAGTCATGTGGTTGGCACACTTGGCTGGCATTCGTAACGGACAGTGGTTCGAAGTTCCGTCCTGGCATCCTAATTTCCACGGAAGCAAATGCAATTAATCAACTTTCATTCACTCTATCTTGTTTCAACATTTTCCATCAAACATCACCTCCAGCTACCTACTAGACTGAGTGCTCAGTAAATCGCAACACCCGCCTACAAAACACGCAAATAACTAATCAGAATTCCACACCTGCGCACGGGAACGCACTTGAGAATTCTAGTGAACTATCGATACTGAATTAAACGCAACGCTTATTTGAACATTGTGGATTACTCCCTTCTAATGTCGGAAAGCAGTAACATACGTAAACGGCACCACCACTTAAGGGGGTTCGAGACTCGCCTACTCCTCTCGACTAACAGTGATACGCCCGCGAAACCCGCTGGGCAGAACAGGTAATTAGGATTGTGGGAAGAGCCAAAGAGGTTCGGGTCAGTTTCATCTTCTTATTATAATTTATTGTAATTTAATAACACTTTTACGACCAGAGCGGCACATCGCAGGACCTCTACCGAATGCAACTATTTCACGGCTGAAGGCCTCCATACAATAAATCTTGACAATAAGATAAAAATCCAATTACGATAGCAATAAACAATTAAATAACATCACCGAAAAGTAGATAGAACAAACGTATGCAAGGTGGAATACAAGTGGCTGAAGGCCAGAATTAAGTTTCAAAATTTTATCATATTTTACCATAGACTATTAAAGGTAGATGGCCACCATGTTTAAAAACAAGAAATCTTGAACATCAACGAGATAAAAATGCAATTACAGCATGTACAAGGTCCAATACCAATGGCTGAAGGCCACAATTAAGTTTCAAAATTTGAAAACATATTACCATACTTTTTTAAAGGCGGAAGGCCACAATGTTTAAGCTTGAGAGACAAATCTAAGAATTAATTATGCAAAATTTTTAAGATAAAAAGGAAAATAAGCATAAGCCTTACATTTTAAGCAGCTGAAAACAGATAATGAAACACCGGTGGCAGTCAGAAACCTCCAGGGAGGTCGGTCTGCCCTCGTTCACTTAGGAGAGGCAGGTGGTGAGCCCAACATCACTTGATCCGTCGGAACCCAACCAGGGGACAGCCACGGACCGACCGACACAACGTCTTGCTTCCCGTCAACCAGTACAGGAGAACTCAAACAGAAAAGGTTACAAACGTGATAAATCCACAATGGAGGATGTATTATTTGGTGTCACCGCCAGACACCACACTTGCTAGGTGGTAGCCTTTAAATCGGCCGCGGTCCGTTAGTATACGTCGGACCCGCGTGTCGCCACTATCAGTGATTGCAGACCGAGCGCCGCCACACGGCAGGTCTAGAGACACTTCCTAGCACTCGCCCCAGTTGTACAGCCGACTTTGCTGGCGATGGTTCACTGACAAAATACGCTCTCATTTGCCGAGACGATAGTTAGCATAGCCTTCAGCTACGTCATTTGCTACGACCTAGCAAGGCGCCATGTTCACCATTTATGGATTAAAGTTAAGTATTCTACAGCTACTTCCTTTTTTTGCTAGTCTAATTTTCTTGACCTGTTCCAGACCTCACGCCAGCCTGCGTGAGCTAAAACGCGTGCCTTTCGGCTTCCTCTCATAGTGGGTTGGCTCTCTTGCCAATCCACAACATATTAGCTATCAAAATTACACACCATGTTGGACAGCGACAACAGGTGGGGAAAGGACGCTGCCTGAAATTACGTTAGTGGCCAGGGCAGGTAACCGGAACACTAACGGCAACCAGGCAGAAAATTCCGTTGGTACACATGAGTTTGAAACGTGGTAATATAGTTAATTTCACCCAAAAGAACAGTGCCTAAATTTACGTCATTGCCCAGGGCAGGTAACCAGAACAGTAACGGCTACAAGGCAGAAAATTCCACTGGTGAAATCGAATTGTAGTCAACCAAAATAGTTAATTGCACCGGATAGCGGCTAAATTTCAGCAGTAGAAACACTCGGTGTTGCTCACAGGAACCCGCCCCCCCCCCCCCCCCCATTCACAACAACAAACCACCGAAACGAACCACCACAACATGAATGGACGTGGCTTGGGTAGTTGAAACCACTACTCAACTTTGACGTCCTGGGTCGGTGAACCACTAAGCTCGTAGCGATCGGACAGCTCCACACACGCTCCGACACTGCGCAGGGACCGCCAGCGGACCCAACCGACTGCACCGCGTGGAGATAACTTACTTCGTCCGCAACAACCGACCGACTGCGTGCAGACCCCTCAGCTGGATACTATATGCACCGAACCAAAGATTGTACACGGCGCAAATATCGATACACATCACTGCTGCCACACGTAGAAGGAAGAAGAACCTCGACGTAACCGCAATAAGGGCGGGAAACCAGACACAGATTGACAGCAAAGTTCACGAGAACGCATAGTTGGGAGAGAGCACGGCTCACACATATTTCGCAATGTTAGGGTAATTTCTAAAATTTTAGGAACATCAAGGCATTCTGTCAGGTATAGATCGATTAGTTTTTGACATGAATAAGGGAATTTTCACAGTTAAGACATTTCTCATATTACGAGGTGCATTCAAATTCTAAATCCTAGGATTTTTTTTTCTAATTAACTACTCACCCGAAATCGATGAAACTGGCGTTACTTCTCGACGTAATCGCCCTGCAGACGCACACATTTTTCACAACGCTGACGCCATGATTCCATGGCAGTGGCGAAGGCTTCTTTAGGAGTCTGTTTTGACCACTGGAAAATCGCTGAGGCAATAGCAGCACGGCTGGTGAATGTGCGGCCACGGAGAGTGTCTTTCATTGTTGGAAAAAGCCAAAAGTCACTAGAAGCCGGGTCGGGTGAGTAGGGAGCATGAGGAATCACTTCAAAGTTGTTATCACGAAGAAACTGTTGCGTAACGTTAGCTCGATGTGCGGGTGCGTTTTTTGGTGAAACAGCACACGCGCAGCCCTTCCCGGACGTTTTTGTTGCAGTGCAGGAAGGAATTTGTTCTTCAAAACATTTTAGTAGGATGCACCTGTTACCGTAGTGCCCATTGGAACGCAATGGGTAAGGATTACGCCCTCGCTGTCCCAGAACATGGACACCATCATTTTTTCAGCACTGGCGGTTACCCGAAATTTTTTTGGTGGCGGTGAATCTGTGTGCTTCCATTGAGCTGACTGGCCCTTTGTTTCTGGATTAAAAATGGCATCCACGTCTCATCCATTGTCACAACTGACGAAAAGAAAGTCCCATTCATGCTGTCGTTGCGCGTCAACATTGCTTGGCAACATGCCACACGGGCAGCCATGTGGTCGTCCGTCAGCATTCGTGGCACCCACCTGGATGACACTTTTCTCATTTTTAGGTCGTCAAGCAGGATAGTGTGTACAGAACCCACAGAAATGCCAACTCTGCAGGCGATCTGTTCAACAGTCATTCGGCGATCCCCCAAAACAATTCTCTCCACTTTCTCGATCACGTCGTCAGACCGGCTTGTGCGAGCCCGAGGTTGTTTCGGTTTTTTGTCACACGATGATCTGCCTTCCTTAAACTGTCGCACCCACGAACGCACTTTCGACTCATCCATAACTCCATCACCACATGTCCCCTTCAACTGTCGATGAATTTCAATTGGTTTCACACCACGCAAATTCAGAAAACGAATGATTGCACGCTGTTCAAGTAAGGAAAACGTCGCCATTATAAGTATTTAAAACAGTTCTCATTCTCGCCGCTGGCAGTAAAATTCCATCTTCCGTACGGTGCTGCCATCTCTGGGACGTATTGACAATGAACGCGGCTTCATTTTAAAACAATGCACATGTTTCTATCTCTTTCCAGTCAGGAGAAAAAAAATCGGAGGCCTTAGAACTTGAATCCACCTCGCAATAGCAGTTCTTGTAATGGCTTCCCATTATACTATTTTCTATGTAATGATATGGGAAAAATACTTGTTGTTAAGGGAATATATGTAATCCCTATATGCATCCAGTAGGCTATTACAATAAAAATTCAGCATTTATTTTGTATCTTCCTCACAGCACACTCTACACGGATTATGGAAAACCAATCCATCAGCTCCAGGTTTGAAGACAACCACCTACCTCTAGGCCATGTGGCTTGCAGAAACTCCACCATACGTTTACTATTGCGTCACTAAATGCAAAGATCGTGTCACGTTACTAGAGAACCGTGCATCAATTAAAAATTAGCATAAAGTAAAATTCTTGCCCCAATTAAAATATGTAGCGGGCAATTATTACTCCAGTCCCTGGTCACGAACAGGTATTAAATGAACTCGGATATCTCAGATTTTGCATCATAATTACATCACAAGATGTACAAATATTTGGAAGGAAGTAGAAATGTCATTTGTTCGCTTCGAAAATGCGTCGTTTGAATTTTAATAGCGAAGCTGGATATGACGAACGATAGCGTCAGACTCCGAAATTGGGTAAACAGCTCCATGTGACTTTGCGCGTGCTAAACGAACTGCTAATGAACAGTTTTTCTATGTCCTCTATTAACCCTATTCGTTTAGAATCCTAGATTAACGAACAGCACACAGTATCCCATTTTCTCGTACCCCCTTCATCCACCTTGCTGTCTTCAAGTCACTACCCATAGTCATAGCCATAATCATAAGCTTCATCATGAGAATTTTTTTCATGTGTTGCCTAGCATCACCTTTACACCATTGCTTCATTCACATTCGTGAGTGAGTATATTTTAACTGTAATATAAAATCATCAAACGAGTTTTAAAAAACCATCAATATTTTCCACGTGTTTGTATTTTTCAAAATGTTTAGTTATTTTCACTTGTCACCAACATCTCCCATCTATGTACTCTTTACAAAAGCATACGTTATTGTCCCTTATGATATATGTTAACCACCGTTAAGTTCAGCTTTGTAACCTTTGGCTGAAGAGTGATTTTTATCCGCTGTCAGCCCGCCCCCGTTGTCGGGTATTGAAGTAAGAAAAAGAAGACAAACAAAAAAGTTCAAGGGTGAGATGTTTACTACGTTAGAGCGATTGAGTGAAAGTAAGTAGTGCGGGGCCTGGTGCAGGGCTGCCTTGAGGAGCCGAGCAGAGTTGTGAAACCGCGGCTGCTTGAAGAAGAAGCTGTCAAGCACCTATCTACAATGCGGAAGGGCTGCGTGCACTCGATGTAATTGCGCAAAGATTGAGCCGGCGATAAACTTCTTTTTTCATCGGTGCGAACTTCCTTTATTCGTACCCGCAAACTTGCGTGAGCTAAAACTTGGTCACTTCATTGTTAGCTTTTCTGCTTTCTAGTAGCGAGCACGCAGAAGTGCCGCGACCCGACCTGGCATGGATTCGACTAATGTGAGAAGCAGTTCTGGAAAGAGCTGACACCATGAATCCTGAAGGGGTGGCCGGCCGGAGTGGCCGAGCGGTTCTAGGCGCTACAGTATGGAACCGCGCGACCGCTACGGTCGCAGGTTCGAATCCTGCCTTGGGCATGGATGTGTGTGATGTCCTTAGGTTAGTTAGGTTTAAGTAGTCCTAAGTTGTAGGGGACTGATGTCCTCAGAAGTTAAGTCCCATAGTGCTCAGGGCCATTTGAGCCAACCTGAAGGGGTGTCCAGAAATCCTTAGGAGTACGAGGGGGAGGAGATCTATTCTGAACAGCACGTTGCAAGGCATCCCAGATATACTCAATAATGTTCGTGTCTAGGTAGTTCGGTGACCAGCGGAAGTGTTTAATCTCAGATGAGTGTTCCTGGAGCCACTCTGCAGCAATTATGGACGTGTGGGGTGTCGCAGTCTCCTGCTGGAATTTCCCAAGTCCGTCG
Source organism: Schistocerca cancellata (assembly GCF_023864275.1). NCBI lineage: Eukaryota > Metazoa > Arthropoda > Insecta > Orthoptera > Acrididae > Schistocerca > Schistocerca cancellata. The sequence goes on from NC_064630.1 coordinate 813,103,773, forward strand.
GAATACACAATTTGCAGGTGATCAGACAGGATGCTTTCTGTACGTGTCATCTGACAGTCTATCTAGACGTATGAGGGGTACCATATCACTCCCATTGCACACGCTCCACACCAGCTTGAACAGTCCCCTGCTGACATGCAGCATCCATGGATTCATGAAGTTATCTCCATACGCGTACATGTCCATCCGTTCGATACAATTTGGAACGAGACTTATCCGACCAGGCAACATGTTTCTAGTCATCAACAGTCCAATATCGGTGCTGATTGGCGCAGACGAGGCGTAAAGCTTTATATCGTGCAATCATCAAGGGTACACGAGTGCCTTCATCTCCGAAAGTCGATACTGTTATGTTTCGTTCAATGGTCCGCACGCTGGCACTTGATGATGGCCCAGCATTGAAATCTGCAGCAATTTGAGGAAGGATTGCATTTCTGTCACACTGAACGATTCTCTTCAGTCGTCGTTGTTCCGTTGTTGCACGATCATTTTTTTAGCTACAGCGAAGTCGGACATTTGATGTCTTACAAGAGTCTTGATATTCACGGTTCACTCATAAAAATGTCGCACGGGAAAATACCCACTTCATCGTTACCTCGGAGATGCTGCGTCCCATCTCTCGTGCGCCGACTATGACACTACGTTCAGTCTCACTTAAATATATATACACAGGATGCAAATTTTAAGTTGACAAACTTAAGCTTCACACGAAAAAATGTGTAGAATCCAAAGTTGATTATTTTCGAGGGAGACATCTGCTGGTGCTAAGATTAGCCCGCTACCCCAGCCCCAAATATTTTTTCCATAGATCCGGATAAGTTTTGTTGGCGTCAACATTTGTAAAACTCTAATTCCTCTCTCTCAAACCCCAACCTTTTGGGGGAGAGGGAGAGTTTTAGTTTCAGCGAATCAAAATTTAGGAAGTAAATAAGTATTTTTTATTTATCCGTAAACATTTTCAACGCAAAAATCAGAACATGGATTTTCTTGAATTACAGCGCGATCTACCAAGAAAACAAATGTTTAAGACAAAATGTACGTAGTTTTTATGTAGAATCTGATTCTGCAATAAAAAATGGGTGTTCCCGTTTAAAATTGTAAAGTTGCCTCCCGCCTCACCCCCAGGGGACTGGGGTGGCGGGCTAATTTTAGCACCAGCAGATGTCCCCCTAGGAAATAATCAATTTGGATTCTACACATTTTTTGGTGTGACGCCTATTTTTCGAGTTATTCTTGTTTGTTAACTTAAAATTTACACCCTATATAAGTTAACAAACAAGAATAACTCGAAAAATAGGCGTCACACCATATATTCTGTTTCATATATATTATTATTATTATGTGCGATTGGACCCATACGGATCACGCAAAGCTTTTCCGATTCAAGTTTTTAATTCTCCAAACTTCTCTCATTCTTTCCCCATGAATTCTCTTTCTTTCCTCTGTCCATTTTGTCCCCTTCTCTTGCAAACTTCATTCTCGGGTTGTACTTTCCAACTATTGATGTTTTGCCTGTATACATTTCTGTTTATAACTTCTGAAGAATTTATTTGTGCATTTGCTAGATCTGTTTTGGTTTCTTTTATCCAGGGTATGGTTTTCAATTTTTCAATGTATATTAAAATTTTGTGGGAGAGTCTGGGTGTTGGGAGTCTGTGGATATGACCGTAAAATTTTAGTCTTCTTTTCCGGATGTCTGCGGCGAGGTTAGATAATTTTTCTGTAGTTTTCCGAGACTGTAACCTGTATCCATCTTCAGTTCTTTTTGGGCCAAGAATCTTTCTGATAATTTTGCGTTCCTCTTTCAGGATGCCTTCCAGGTCGCCTTTTCTATGGAGTGTGTGTGTTTCGCTGGCATATAGTGCTTCGGGCTTGATTACTGTATTGTAGTGTCGTATTTTTGAGTGAATGGAGAGACACTTTTTATTGTAGATGTTGTGGGTTTTCCAGTATGCTCTTTTCAGTTTTTACAGTCGAACTTTTTGTGCAGTTTTCTCTCCCCCTGTGGGTTCTAGGACCTCGCCTAAGTATTTAAAGAATGGAACTCTCTCAATTTGTCCATATTTTGTAGTCAGTTTTTGAGTTTCAAATTTTGAGCAGATGTATTTGGTTTTTTGGAAGAAAATTTGTAGCCCAACTTTTTCGGCGCATTCTTTGAGAATGTTTATCTGTTTAATTGCTGTGGTCTCGTTTTCTGCTAGAATGGCCACGTCATCTGCAAAGGTTTTCGGATCGAGTCCTAGCTCCTCAAGGATAATAAAGAGAGGTTGCATATCGATTGAATCATAAGCCTTTGCGAAATCAACAAAGGAACAAATGATCGGAATGTTTCTGACTGCTTTGTATTTTAGTGTTGTCTTCAAATTGAAAATTTGTTCTGCACAGGATCGGTGAGGGCGAAAGCCAGCTTCGTATTCACCAATACTGTGTTCGAGTTGTTCTTGTGTTCGTTGAAGAAGACAAGCTGAGAGGATTTTATAAGTGACTTGGAGAAGGGAGATTCCTCGATAGTTGTTTATTTCTGCCATGTCTCCCTTTTTATGCAGTGGATGAATTAGGGCGCATTTCCAATCTTCTGGTAGTTTTTCTGTCTGCCAAATGTCTGTGATGATTTGAGTGAGTTCTTTGAGGGAATTTGGTCCAAGATTTTTAAGTAGTTCTGCAGTGATATTATCTTCTCCGGATGCCTTGTTGTTTTTCAGTCTATGAATATGTCTTTGGATCTCCTCTAGTGTAGGTGGTGGGGATTCTGGATTTGTGTAGACAGCAGTTTCTTGAGGGAATCTTGAAGAAGGTTCAGGGCAATTGAGGAGTCCGGAAAAGTATCTCGCCAGCTCCTCACAATTTTCCCGATTTGTGAGCGCTAGTTTTCCATCTGGTTTTCTGAAACATAGATTTCGTGAGCCGTATCCATTGATTCTCCCAGCAAAGGTCTTATGGAAGTCTCGTACATTATAGTTACGGAAATTTTCTTCAATAGACTCACACTGTTCCTTGAGGTACTTCCTCTTGACTTGTCTGATTGTTTTTGCCACTTGTCTTCTGGTGTTGTGGAAGTGATCTAGATTTTCTGGGGATTTTTTACTGTTATACTTCAGAAAGGCTTTCGTTCTTTCTTCCAGCGCTTTTTCACATCCAGAGTCCCACCAGGGGTGTTTTGTGTTCTTTTTCAATGGGATCAGTTCTTTTGCCTTCTTTGTAATTTTTGTTCGAAATTTTTCCCAAGAGTCAGCTGGTTCCTTTTCCCACTCCTCCTTCAGATTGGCTTCTTTGATTGTTCGTGTGTCAAATTTCATCATGTGTGTTTTCTTCGGATAGAATTTTTTTGGGGTGAATTTCACTTTAATGCGTGTTAAGTACTGGTCTGAGTCAATGTTCGCCCCTCTGCGGACTTGGACATCATGGATCTCTTTCTGTTTCATATATATATATATGAAACAGAAGAAATGCTGGATCTGGTGAATGGAATGAACAATGTAATGAATACAAAATACGGAATGAGAGTAAGTCGAAGGAAGACGAAAGTAATGCAAGTAGCAGAAACGAGGACAGCGATAAACTTGACATAAAAAACGGGGGATCACGAAGTAGACGACTTTAAGTAATTCTGATGTCTAGGCAGTAAAATAATGGACGACGAACGGAACAAGAAGTTCATAAAAAGCTGACCGGCACTGACAGAAAGGCATTTCCACCCAAGAGAAGTCAACTGGTATCAAAAACTGAGAAACAAATTTCTGAGAATGTACTTCTGGGGCACACGACAGTGTGGTAGTGAAACATTGATAGTGGACAAACATGAACAGAAAAGAACCGAAGCGTCTCAGATGTGGTGTTACAGAGGAACGTTGAAAATTAGGTGGACTTATAAAGTGGTGAATGAATAGGTTCTGCATCGAACTGCCGAGGTAAGAAATAAACAAAAAATGCTAATAAGAAGAAGGGACAGCATTTTAAGGACATGTTTTAAGACCTTTTTTTGTCATCAGTCTTCTGACTGGTTTGACGCGGCTCGCCACGAATCCCTCTCCTACGCTAACCTCTTCATCCCCGAGTAGCACTTGCAACCCATGTCCTCCATTATTTGATGGACGTATTCCAATCTCTGTATTCCTCTACAGTTTTTTCCCTCTAAAGCTCCCTCCAGTACCATGGAAGTCATTCCACAATGTCTTAACAGATGTCCTATGATCCTTTGCCTTCTTATATATTCCTTTCGATTTTGCGTAGAACTTCTTCATTCCTCAAGACATTATCGCTCGATAACACTTGTAATGTGAAACTTTTCTGTCTGGTTTGTTCGATGTCGCATGCCGCCTCACGTGCCATAATCAAACTTAAGTCACGTTAGCGAATTTCTCAGGACATCGAGCCTTTACAGTTGTTTACAACACACCCCACAACAAAATGGTTCAAACGGCTCTGAGCACTATGGGACTTAACTCCTGAGGTCATGTCCCCTAGAACTCAGAACTACGTAAACCTAACTAACCTAAGGACATCACACAACAGCCAGTCATCACGAGGCAGAGAAAATCCCTGACCCCCCCCCCCCGGGAATCGAACCCGGGAACCCGGGCGTGGGAAGCGAGAACGCTATCTTGATAACGTTGTCGGCCTGTGTTGTCACCCGCGTCCTGCACAGAACACACCCGTAAGGCAACATTCCGTTCAACTCGCTCAAATAGGCAAGCTATTGAATGTGCAACTACGGAGATGTTATCACTTTGTCCTGGAGGGGTTGCACTATGTTTCGATTTCAGTTTTATCTGTAGGAACAAGTAATGAAGATAACGACAAGTTTCTGAAAATGCATATTTTGTTAATGTTACCGAATTTCCGATATGAGGGTAAACGTTTTGTTATTGAAGTATGGTGAACGAATTACGCAAACAAAATGATAAGAATGGATGACATTTTCATTTATTCAAAACCGGAGCTCTGTGAGCGTTTTCTAACATGAGATAATTTTGGTTAAATATGACGCATAATGGTCCGTGCACGCGTCAAGTAAGCGGATAACCCTGCGGTTTCGTTATGAGAAACAAAATACTAGGCTTGTAAAGAAACCGATATTAATTCTTCTGATTCTCTTACTTATTTCTAATGTAACAAAAAATAATATTTCCACTGTGAGAATACTTGAACATCTGAAAATCTCGGTGACATAGTTCTTCGGCATGCTTCAGTCTGAAAACTTGAGTCTGCTAAATAACACAAACTGTTTCCATTTTGGCTTCGTTTGAACGGTCACCTTCTCTTCTTTTATGATTTTCGAGAAGAAAGTCATGTTTTTATTGTTAAACATGAATAAACTTCTACAGTTTCTCTCTTCAATATTTCTTCGGGCTACATATAACTTTTCTGCCAACCGAGAAACATAAATTCTGCCGTTTTACTAAAAAAATGAAAAATCTGGCAACAACTTAACATCGACAAAAGCGCGAGAGCTACAGAGGAAAAGCCGAGAATCTTTACCCATTTTGGAAACGCCTTTACTATTATTCATACGAAATCGAAGAATGTTCGTCATGTTAATTCCTCCCCCCCCTCCCCCAATCCCTCAACCTTTTACTCAAGCTGAGAGCATTCTCAGGTGAAGTATATTATCCGACTCGTTTTATTCATGCGAACCTGAGAATCTCCGAAATCCCGAGAATAAAGTACATTCTCCGTTTTATTCGTACGTCACAAGGCACCCGGTGCATCCAGGCGGTCACCCATCCACGTAGATGCAGGGCTCGACCTTTTTTAACTTCGGTGATCTAGCGAGAACTGTTGGATCCAACGATATATAGCCATTGACAAACTGACATTGAACTCGTGATTCTGTCTGTTTGGCTGGGTAGGATAAGGGTTTGGAAAGCAACCATCCGATAATTTCAAAAAATGTGTTGTCCAGCGTTGTGGGTTTCAGTCGTTTCTACTGCAGGTCCACTTTTGACAAAGACAGTTTGCAGAATGTATAGCCCCGCTCGGGAACACTTCACGTGACGAAGTCGTTATAGAGACTGTGTCGAGAAAACAGAGAACTAATTAGAATTTTAATCAACTGCGCAGGTGCCAATTTGTATTTCTCTGTTCCCAATTAGCCGGCGGGCGTGTTTTCGGAAGGTAGCACTAATCGGATGAGCAAACCCGTCGACGCCCTCCCCCCTTTTCCGCCATCCACAAATTTCGGCAGCCGCTTGTTTTGTCACGCGGGGGAGGATGACGGTGGCCACTGTGCGGTCGTTGCGTCACCCACCCCCATACCTGCCTCCACCCCACCCTCCTAACGCAGTGCGTGCGGCCGGATGAATTTATCAGCGACCGGGGCGTGGCGCTAGGCGGGTCACGACCGGCCCCTGCTCCGGGCTCCCCCCGTACTGTGACTGTTGCGCCCTCTCTGAGTTCGTGACAGAGCCGCGTGAATTCGAGGTGAATTCAAATATTTGTCAATTTCAACACGGGACAAAAGATCAAGCCGTGACCACGAAGCTTGATGATGGTGTCGGTGCACTTCTACGTATTCGCCCAGCAATGCGAGGCTTTTTTCCCAACGTTGGGTGACGTGGCAGAGACTTTGGTCGTAGACGTCTGCATTTTCGTTGCTCTCGAAGAGTTTTACCTCCAAAACCACGTCATCGTCTTCATAAACGTTGCCACACAGTGGTTTCTTCGTCCGAGGAAACAGGAGAAAGACACTCCTCCCGCTAATAAATCGGTGCTAGGTGAGGATAAATGTGATAGACCAAAACACAACCTACACGTGCTTCGCTTCAAACCCACAGGTGGAGATCTTGATTATCACAGAATTTATTCACAAAAATGCTCTGAGACAAAAAATTTTAAAACAGGAGTGGCATTCTTTCGTTTCGACCATTTTGATTTTTTCAAGGAAATTGGAATGTTTGAACACTAAATGCCAACGAAAAGTGTAAATAAATTACAAAAATATTGTATTTATAATATGTGACAAGAATCTAGCGTAAAATAGCATTCCTACGACATTATACAATCTTTGGCCCAGTGGTGTTGTGTTTTTGTGGTCTTCAGTCCAGAGATTGGTTTGATGCAGCTCTCCATGCAACTCTATCCTGTACAAGCTTCTTCATCTCCCAGTACCTACTGCAGCCTACATCCTTCTGAATCAGCTTAGTGTATTCATCTGTTGATCTACCTCTAGGATTTTTACCCTTCACGCTGCCCTGCAATACTAAATTAGTGATCCCTTGATGCCTCAGAACATGTCCTACCAACCGATCCCTTCTTCTAGTCAAGTTGTGCCACAAACTCCTCTTCTCCCCAACTGTATTCAGTACCTCCTCATCAGTTACGTGATCTACCCATCTAATCTTCAGCATTCTTCTGTAGCACCACATTTCTATAGCTTCTGTTCTCTTTATGTCTGCACTGTTTATCGTTCATTTCACTTCCATACATGGCTACACTCCACACAGACACTTTCATAAAAGACTTGCTGACACTTAAATCTATTCTCGAAGTTAACAAATTTATCTTCTGCAGAACTACTTTCCTTGCCATAGCCAGCATACATTTTATATCCTCTCTACTTCGACCATCGTCAGTTATTTTTCTCCCCAAACATCAAAACTCATTTACTACTTTCAGTGTCTCGTTTCCTAATCTATTTCCTTCAGCATCACCCAATTTAATTCGACTACATTGGCCCAATATGAAGGTAAAAGAAATAAATAAATAATAAAACCACTTTATACATTTGAAAAATGTATTCTTTACTTTCAGTTTACATATTACAACGAACATTCCCACCTCCGCAGTGTTCGCATGGTCGTTACATCGGCCGCGGGTGTAGCTGGCCACGCTGAATCAAAGTGGACCGTTTCTGGCCGCCAACCGACGTGCTGTCATCAATCACTACGCTTCCACGTCGCGTTAGAGATGGCTAACTACAGGGGCGTTACCGCTAGAGCGTATGTGTGTATTGTGGTACGAATTAAATTATGCAAACTAACTGGGCTTCGTTAGAAATTCGATCACCTGCCCGACATGAGAACCTAGCACCCCTCTGCCACCCATCCTGGTGCGTGGCCAAGGGGTTCTAGGCGCTACAGTCTGGAATCGCACGACCACTACGGCCGCAGGTTCGAATCCTGCCTCGGGCATGGATGTGTGTGATGTCCTTAGGTTTAAGTAGTTCTAACTTCTAGGGGACTGATGACCTCAGCAGTTAAGTCCCATAGTGCTCAGAGCCATTTGAACCACCCATCCTGGACCAGAAACCCTTATAAATATGTAGTCTTCAGTTCAGTTTAGTCTCTTTAATCAGCGAACCAACCAACGAGCCAGCTTCCCAGTTCACAGCTGACAAGGGGTGGCCATGACGTTGCGATCACGGCTGTACTTCATACTTCGTACACCATCAGTAGGAAAGAAACATAATGTGCAAGTAGTAAAGTGCACTAGTCTGGTAATTCCGAGTAAATCACAAGAGAAGTTTTACGGCTATTGTGTAACTGATGTGACTGTACGTAGGAGCTGACCGTAAAAAGTCATTGCAGTCAAGTGGCGAGCGTTCCCTATTTGCAATACGATAGTGGACAAGGGGACGCTTCGAATCATGCAAACACATACTTTTTATCTATATTTTTTCATCACTGGTCACATTATTTAATTTATATGACATTTGAGAGGTAATATAAATAAATACGTGCATTATCATGGATTTGTAGTCAATTTCATATTTTATTTAATTACTATTTTTAATTAAAGTTTCAAAGACGAGGGTCGGATCAGAAAGCCCAAGTTGAAACTCGATAAATAACGCTTCGAAGGATGTTATCCAGTAATACAGTAAGTCACACTGTGCCAGACCACAAGAGTAATGTACAATTACTCGTCGGATGTGCTCTCGACGTCATAAGTTGCAGGATGGTATTTGTCATACATCACGGAAAACGTAATGGGAAACGGCATCTACCACATCTAATGAATGCAGTTTTTCCTTATTTACAGGGAATGTTCAGAGTTCAAAATGGTTCAAATGGCTCTGAGCACTATGGGACTCAACTGCTGAGGTCATTAGTCCCCTAGAACTTAGAACTAGTTAAACCTAACTAACCTAAGGACATCACAAACATCCATGCCCGAGGCAGGATTCGAACCTGCGACCGTAGCGGTCTTACGGTTCCAGACTGCAGCGCCTTTAACCGCACGGCCACTTCGGCCGGCTATGTTCAGAGTTTCTAAGGGAAAACACACGTCGTTTACATTTTGAAAAATTTCTCTTCCTTCTAATAGTATGGACTGAAAAGCAAGTTTGAGCGGGAGCCGAACCATCACTTTGTAAATGTTCGTCTTATGAAGCTTCACCACCATGAACTGTAGCATCCTGCTCCTGCTCACAAATATGTATGTCACATAATAGAACGGTAAAATTTCTCTTGTGATTTTCTCTGAACTGTCAGAATAGCGCACCTTACTGTTTGTACAATATGTTGTTTTAGTGGCCTGCTAAAGGTGTACAAAGTTTGAAGTAAATCTGTGATCCCTCCCCTTGTGAGTCCGCCGCGAACGTAAACCTACATGTGTGTAAATCGCAAAAAAAGAAAAAAGTAAACCAAACCTACACTTATTTATTTACCTTCATTTCGAATTATGGATGTACGTACAGTTTATGCATATATATTGACGTATTCATATAAATTAATGTTTCAATTAAATATCTGCATTGTACCTATCTAGCTAGTGACAGAAAACTCACTATACTTCAATATTTCTGAAAAAAATCGGAATGGTCTCAATCAGTTTTAAACATTTTTTACTCAAACTTTTTTGTGAATACATTGCTTGATAAGTAACAACTCCACGTAAGGGTTTGAAAAAATAATGATTGTTTCCAAAATTTCAGAAGTGATGAAAAAATTTATTTAGGAAATTAGATCTACCCACTGAATTCAACATGCCAAGATAAGTAATGGAACATATTTTCAGCCCCTGCGTTTTTTCACGACCACTTTGAAAATTCAGCGGTACATCCCCTTAATGTAAGTGCGAGATAAGGCACTGCAAATTTGAAATGTTGCTGCATTAATAACCGGTGTAACGGTCAGAATGTTGAATGCAAGTATGCTGACGTCCATGCATTATGCTGTACAGGTGCGGGTTGTCAGTTTATGGGATAGAGATCCATCCCTGTTCCACTTGGCCGGTCAACACAGGGACGGCTACTGCTGGTTGTGGATGACGCTGCAGTTGTCCTCCGCCGATGCTACATATGTTCTCGAGTGGAGACATATACACTCCTGGAAATTGAAATAAGAACACCGTGAATTCATTGTCCCAGGAAGGGGAAACTTTATTGACACATTCCTGGGGTCAGATACATCACATGATCACACTGACAGAACCACAGGCACATAGACACAGGCAACAGAGCATGCACAATGTCGGCACTAGTACAGTGTATATCCACCTTTCGCAGCAATGCAGGCTGCTATTCTCCCATGGAGACGATCGTAGAGATGCTGGATGTAGTCCTGTGGAACGGCTTGCCATGCCATTTCCACCTGGCGCCTCAGTTGGACCAGCGTTCGTGCTGGACGTGCAGACCGCGTGAGACGACGCTTCATCCAGTCCCAAACATGCTCAATGGGGGACAGATCCGGAGATCTTGCTGGCCAGGGTAGTTGACTTACACCTTCTAGAGCACGTTGGGTGGCACGGGATACACGCGGACGTGCATTGTCCTGTTGGAACAGCAAGTTCCCTTGCCGGTCTAGGAATGGTAGAACGATGGGTTCGATGACGGTTTGGATGTACCGTGCACTAATCAGTGTCCCCTAGACGATCACCAGTGGTGTACGGCCACTGTAGGAGATCGCTCCCCACACCAAGATGCCGGGTGTTGGCCCTGTGTGCCTCGGTCGTATGCAGTCCTGATTGTGGCGCTCACCTGCACGGCGCTAAACACGCATACGACCATCATTGGCACCAAGGCAGAAGCGACTCTCATCGCTGAAGACGACACGTCTCCATTCGTCCCTCCATTCACGCCTGTCGCGACACCACTGGAGGCGGGCTGCACGATGTTGGGGCGTGAGCGGAAGACGGCCTAACGGTGTGCGGGACCGTAGCCCAGCTTCATGGAGACGGTTGCGAATGGTCCTCGCCGATACCCCAGGAGCAACAGTGTCCCTAATTTGCCGGGAAGTGGCGGTGCGGTCCTCTACGGCACTGCGTAGGATCCTACGGTCTTGGCGTGCATCCGTGCGTCGCTGCGGTCCGGTCCCAGGTCGACGGGCACGTGCACCTTCCGCCGACCACTGGCGACAACATCGATGTACTGTGGAGACCTCACGCCCCACGTGTTGAGCAATTCGGCGGTACGTCCACCCGGCCTCCCGCATGCCCACTATACGCCCTCGCTCAAAGTGCGTCAACTGCACATACGGTTCACGTCCACGCTGTCGCGGGATGCTACCAGTGTTAAAGACAGCGATGGAGCTCCGTATGCCACGGCAAACTGGCTGCCACTGACGGCGGCGGTGCACAAATGCTGCGCAGCTAGCGCCATTCGACGGCCAACACCGCGGTTCCTGGTGTGTCCGCTGTGCCGTGCGTGTGATCATTGCTTGTACAGCCCTCTCGCAGTGTCCGGAGCAAGTATGGTGGGTCTGACACACCGGTGTCAATGTGTTCTTTTTTCCATTTCCAGGAGTGTATGATAATCGAGCAGGTCAAGCAAACGTGTCGACTGTCTGTAGAGCATGTTTGGTTACGACAGTCGTATGTGGGAGACCGTTATCTTGTTGGAAAACGCACCCAGGAATGTTGTTTATGAATGGCATCACAACAGGCCGAATCACCAGCGTGAAGTATAAATCAGCAGCTGGTCTTCAAGGGACAACTACGAGAGGGCTCTTGCCGTCACACGAAATCGCATCCCAGACCATAAAATCAGATGCAGGTCCAGTAAAGCTAGTAAGCAGACAGGTTGGTTGCAGGTTCTTAACTGGCCTCTTTCTAACCATCACGGTGCCATCACTGGCACCTAGGCAGAACCAACTTTCATCAGAAAACACAATCGATCTCGACCCTGCCCTCTCGTTTGACACGACTGTAGTCGCAAATAACGTGGTATTGGGTCAGTGGAACGTACGCTACAGGATGTCTGGTTGGAAGCTGTCCTTGAAGTAACCCATTTGTAACAGTTCTCTGCGTCAGTAAGCTGCCAACTGCTGCTCACACTGCTGCTGCATAGGCACTGCGATGCGCCAAAGTCAATCGCCGTACACGATAGTCTTCCCTCTCGGTTGTGACACTTGGCCGTCTGGAGCCCGGGCTTCTTGCAATCGTACATTCTCGTGACAACCGGTACCTGCAGTCATGCACAGTGGCTACAATAGTCGCAAGTTTTTATGCAATACCGCAGAAGGAACACCCAGCTTCTCGTAGTTCTATTACTCGACATCGTTCAGACTCAGTGAGGTGTTGATAGTGGCTGATTTGTCGCTTTAAAGGTATTCTTGACTAATATCAACTTACCGCGCTCAGTCTTACAAGTATTTATCGCACACAACCGTTACATCGTTTATTTAAAGCAAACGTGATTCTCATTCCCACATTGTCGCCACTCTCGCTAATCTTACGCAGCTAGCGCTAAATTTGAAAGGATATTGATGTGTTGGCAGATGTGCCAACACCTTGTAGTTAGAGGAGGCCGAAATGCACGATATAATCTAACGCAGACTGGCGTGAGGTCTGGAACAGGATACGTAAAGAAAAGTACGTAGCTGCTGGAATACTTAACTTTAATCCATCATTTGTATACAGCATTCTTGATGATACAAGTGAGACACTCTCTAGAAATGGTTAATGGCGCCTTGCTAGGTCGTAGCCATGGACTTAGCTCAAGGCTATTCTAACTGTCTCTCGGCAAATGAGAGAAAGACTTCGTCAGTGTAGTCGCTAGCAAAGTCGTCGTACAACTGGGGCGCGTGCTAGTCAGTCTCTCTAGACCTGCCGTGTGGTGGCGCTCGGTCCGCAATTACTGACAGTGGCGACACGCGGGTCCGACATGTACTAATGGACCGCGGCCGATTTAAAGCTACCACCTAGCAAGTGTGGTGTCTGGCGGTGACACCACAGATATTACCTTTTACGAGGATCACTCCAAAAGAAATGCACACTATTTTTTTTAAATCTATATTTTATTCTACCTGTCTGAAAGTTTTACAGTATGTAGATACATCCTTTAGGAACAATATGTTCATTTCTCCACATTATTTCCACCCCGCTCAACTGCCTTACGCCATCTTGGAACCAGCACCTGCACGGTAAAAGTCTGGACCAACCTGTTGGAGCCACTGTTTGGCAGCGTGCACAAGGAAGTCATCATCTTCAAACCTTGTTCCACGATGAGAGTGTTTCAGTTTCCCAAAGAGATGATAGTCACATGGAACCAGCTCTGGACTGTAAGGCGGGTGTTTCAGTGTTGTCCATCCGAGTCTTGTGATTGCTTCATGGTTTTTTGACTGACATGTGGCCGCGTATTGTCGTGCAGCAGCAAAACATCCTGCTTTTGCCGACGTGGTCGAACACGACTCAGTCGAGCTTGAAGTTTCTTTATTGTCGTCACATGTACATCAGAATTTATGATGGTTCCACTTGGCACGATGTCCACGAACAAGAGTCCTTCGGAATCAACAAAACACCGTAGCCGTAACTTTTCCAGCAGAAGGTGCCGTTTTGAATTTTTTTGTTTCTGGGGTGAATTTGCATGATGCCACTCCTTTGATTGCCTCTTCGTGTCTGGTGAAAAATAATGGAGACATGTTTCATCACCTGTCACAATTCTTCCAAGAAATTCATCTCCATCATTCTCGTACTGTTCCAAAAGTTCGCTGCATTCCGTTTTTCTTGTTTCTTTGTGAGCCACTGTCAACATCCTGGGAACCCACCTGGCACAAACATGTTTTAGCTCCAACACTTTCAGTATTCTGCAAACGCTTTCTTCCCCTACCCCAACGTAGCGTGTCGATTCGTTCACTGTGACGCGTCTGTCAGCACTCACCAATGCGTTAACTCTCTGCACATTGCCTGGAGTGTGTGCAGCACGAGGCCTGCCGCTGCGAGGACAATCCTCAATACTGCCGTGCCCGCTTTCATCACGTAACCTGCTCGCCCACCGACTAACTGTACTGCGATCGACAGCAGCATCTCCATACACCTTTTTCAACCATTTGTGGATGTTTCCCACTGTCTCGTTTTCACAACACAAGAATCCCTATGACAGCACGTTGCTTCTGACGAACGTCAAGTGTAGCAGCTATCTTGAAGACATGCTGTGACGGCGCTACTCACGGGAACAGGTTGAACTAAGTTTGAAAACAAGCGGGAAGGATGTATCCACACACTGTAGAACTTTCACACATACAGAATGAAAACTGTATTTTTACAAAATAGTGTGCATTTCTTTTAGAGTGGCCTTCGTAGATATTTGAAACACGTCTACCGATTTTAGTTGATGTCGCACCACTCCTTCTTCGTGTTTTGATGTATTTTCCGTCAGTCTACATACACATTTTATGCACTGGGTGTGGACGTTCTTATTCATACAGGAAACGCAAGCTGATACTAACGATAAGAAAGAGCAGTTTGTTTTTTGTCGCAAAACAAACAAAAGTGTCTCATAAATGGCGACAAATCTGAACCATTAGATGGAAATGAAAATGATATGAAGACATCTAAAGCGTTGAAAGTGATGAAAAGCACTCCAGACGCGAACTATAATAAGTACCTATCGTTATGTGCTCGAAATACAAAGAACAGATGCGTAGATGCGCTAGGAACTGGAATGTTCCGTCTCTGGGTGAGAAACTGGCAGCTGCTACTTGAAGAAACCCCTATTCCCCACGGTATCTTTCCACCGAGGACACAAACTGTGAGACGTTAAATAATTGTGGCCTTCTTGCCGAGATAATGACCGTGCGAACTTCTGTAAAGGACCGGAGAAAGCAGAGAACATCGTTACTTAAGGAAATAAATTCCGCTCTCAACAACTGGCTATCCTGTTGCCGAGGATAGCCGTATACAAGGAGAAGTCCACTAACAGTGATGCAACCTCTATCCAGCACACAAAAGAAAGAAAGAGAGTGGGGCGTGTACTTCACCCAAGAATAATCGTCCTTTTTTCATCTCCAACGCGGTACAAAAACCAGCCACTTTCTCGAGAGCAGCTTCCTGGGAGAGGGTTGTTTGTGGTGGGTGGACTAGACGGGGGTGAGTAAGGGAGGGAAGGGAGGCGGACATCTTGCCAGATGGGGGCTGAAGAGGGAGACTGAGAAGACGGAACACGCAAATGGCTACGATTCCGGAACGGGGCAACTTTTCACGGCCAGAATATCCGCTTACATGTTGGCTACACGAGAACGTCGATTCATCTGGACCCCGCAGCGGAACATGAAACCACCTTGAAAGTAGCAGAAATAAGACACGATAATTGAAGAGCACGAAATAAACGAAACTGAGTAAAAAAGAAACAGCAAAATGAACTAACTCGATACTGCAGTTTGAACTTGCGGGCTTCTGGAATACTTGAATTCGATGTAGGTAAGGAACAAAACGGTGTCTTTAATAATCCTTCGACATTCTCGCAATTATATACGAAATGAGATTATGATTTAACGATGTCATTACAGATGGAACATAAATTTTAACTGGAAAAAATTTCCGAAGGAATCTGGCCGTTTCCTTTTTAAAGCAACCATATCAACAACCACTTTACGATACAAACCTGAAGGGGGATGGCAAGACTGGAAGATGTTACTAGAGACAATCAAATGAAATTTTACCGATGGATGAGGTAGTCACTATCCACAAGACATGTATTGAAGTGAGAGTTTACTCATTAAAGTACTAAATCAGTGGGGAAATTATTACAACAATAAACGCATACACAGCTCTTCTCTCAATAACCTCAAGAAGAAACAATAAGAATGTATTGTTATTACAGTGAAACCTAACATGTGCAGCAGGTTTATTCTTCTGTAACAGCATGTTCGTAAATGGTCTTACTCAAAACCGATTCTGATAACATTTAATACACTTACTAAAGATTTTTCTTGCAGGTATCAAAGCTAACGCAGTTTGTGTAAGTCAAAAACGTGTCCTGAAATTTTAATGCAAAAAGACAGGTTGCTAGAGTGATTAAAAAGTGCAGTAAATAGCCCTTATGATGCTGGAGACAGAGACATTAAGTTAAAAGAAGCTGTCCGAGGATGAAATTATTAAACCAAGTCTAGTAAAAATTTGCTATGTAGAGTAAAATTTCTATAAAATAAGTTATGAATAAGGACGTGAAGAACTTTTCACCGGAAATGCTAAATACTGTTAATACAATAGAAGAACAAACAGTAACTATACACCGAGTGTAAAGAATTTACATATACAATTTTAACAGTAGATAAAAAGAAACACTTTTTTAACTTACAAAAATGTCTTAGGTGCATCGTTTCCCCGCTAGAGCTCCATGAAGCTTTGGTGCTAGTGATGTTCAGAGACAGTGTTCAAACTACACTGATGTAAACATTAGTCTTCTGGGGTTCTATCGGACGCACTGGTCTTGCGTATACTTTATCAGTTCTGGATCACCCACTCATGGTCTCTGACCATCGACACTGACGTTTGTCGCCAGCTCGCTGGGCTAATAAGCCACGCCCGCCTTTGTTCTGGGCTCGCCTATTGGCAATTCGAGATTCAACCATTATGTGATGTCTCATCATCGTTTTCTCCGGGTCATAGTTCATCGCTAACTAG
Organism: Schistocerca cancellata; assembly: GCF_023864275.1. Taxonomy (NCBI): domain Eukaryota; kingdom Metazoa; phylum Arthropoda; class Insecta; order Orthoptera; family Acrididae; genus Schistocerca; species Schistocerca cancellata. The sequence continues at coordinate 813,120,555 of NC_064630.1, forward strand.
GCTCTGTGTCTCTAATCCTTGTAAGCACATCATGTCAGCTATGAAGTCTGACAAAATTTACTTGTTGCTTAATGTCTGACAATTGTGTCCGTAGTGTCGCCATATCGTCTGCACTTTCTTTATTTTACTTTATTTGTTTAATTTTTTTTTCTTACAGGAAAACAGATCATCAGTCTTCTGACTGATTTGATGCAACCCAACACAAATTCTCCTCCTGTGACAACATTTACCTGTCACAGCAGCACATGTAACCTATGTTCTCAATTTTTTCTGGATGTATTCCAACCCCTGTCTTCCTCTACAGTTTTTGCCCTCTACATCTTTGTGTAGTGTCATGGAAGTTAGTCCGTGATATCTTAGCACACGACCTATCATCCTGTCCCTTCTTCTTGTCAGTGATTTACATACAGGGTGTTTCAAAAGTGACCGGTATATTTGAAACGGCAATAAAAACTAAACGAGCAGCGATAGAAATACACCGTTTGTTGCAATATGCTTGGGACAACAGTACATTTTCAGGCAGACAAACTTTCGAAATTACAGTAGTTACAATTTTCAACAACAGATGGCGCTGCGGTCTGGGAAACACTATCGTACGATATTTTCCACATATCCACCATGCGTAGCAATAATATGGCGTAGTCTCTGAATGAAATTACCCGAAACCTTTGACAACGTGTCTGGCGGAATGGCTTCACATGCAGATGAGATGTACTGCTTAGGCTGTTCAATTGTTTCTGGATTCTGGCGGTACACCTGGTCTTTCAAGTGTCCCCACAGAAAGAAGTCACAGGGGTTCATGTCTGGCGAATAGGGAGGCCAATCCACGCCGCCTCCTGTATGTTTCGGATAGCCCAAAGCAATCACACAATCACCGAAATATTCATTCAGGAAATTAAAGACGTCGGCCGTGCGATGTGGCCGGGCACCATCTTGCGTAAACCACGAGGTGTTCGCAGTGTCGTCTAAGGCAGTTTGTACCGCCACAAATTCACGAAGAATGTCCAGATAGCGTGATGCAGTAATCGTTTCGGATCTGAAAAATGGGCCAATGATTCCTTTGGAAGAAATGGCGGCCCAGACCAGTACTTTTTGAGGATGCAGGGATGATGGGACTGCAACATGGAGCTTTTCGGTTCCCCATATGCGCCAGTTCTGTTTATTGACGAAGCCGTCCAGGTAAAAATAAGCTTCGTCAGTAAACCAAATGCTGCCCACATGCATATCGCCGTCATCAATCCTGTGCACTATATCGTTAGCGAATGTCTCTCGTGCAGCAATGGTAGCGGCGGTGAGGGGTTGCCGCGTTTGAATTTTGTATGGATAGAGGTGTAAACTCTGGCGCATGAGACGATACGTGGACGTTGGCGTCATTTGGACCGCATCTGCAACATGGCGAACGGAAACCCGAGGCCGCTGTTGGATCACCTGCTGCACTAGCTGCGCGTTGCCCTCTGTGGTTGCCGTACGCGGTCGCCCTACCTTTCCAGCACGTTCATCCGTCACGTTCCCAGTCCGTTGAAATTTTTCAAACAGATCCTTTATTGTATCGCTTTTCGGTCCTTTGGTTACATTAAACCTCCGTTGAAAACTTCGTCTTGTTGCAACAACACTGTGTTCTAGGCGGTGGAATTCCAACACCAGAAAAATCCTCTGTTCTAAGGAATAAACCATGTTGTCTACAGCACACTTGCACATTGTGAACAGCACACGCTTACAGCAGGAAGACGACGTACAGAATGGCGCACCCACAGACTGCGTTGTCTTCTATATCTTTCACATCACTTGCAGCGCCATCTGTTGTTGAAAATTGTAACTACTGTAATTTCGAAAGTTTGTCCGCCTGAAAATGTACTGTTGACCCAAGCATATTGCAACAAACGGTGTATTTCTATCGCTGCTCGTTTAGTTTTTATTGCCGTTTCAAATATACCGGTCATTTTTGAAACACCCTGTATGTTCCATTCCTCTCCGATTCTGTTGAGAACCTCCTCATTCCTTACCTTATCAGTCCACCTAATTTTCAGCATTCTTTAGTAGCACCACATCTCAAGTCCCTTCAGTTCACTTCTGTTCTTGTTTTCTCCATGTGTCACCAACATACAATGCTGTGCTCCAAACGTATATTCTCATAAATTTCTTCCTCAAATTAAAGATTGTGTTTGTTACTAGTGGACTTCTCGTGGCCAGCAGTACCATTTTTGACAGTGATAGTCTGCTTTTGGTACCCCCATTGCTCCGTTAGTCATGGATTATCTTGATGCCTAGGTAGCAGAATACCTTAACATCATCAACTTCATGACCATTAATCTTGATGTTAAGTTTATTTCTGTTCTCATTTCTGCAAGTTCCCATTACTTCCGTCTTTCTTCTACTGTAATTCTTCGTCACTTTCACGGAGGATAGCAATGTCATCAGCGAATCGTATCATTGATATCCCTTCACCATGAATTTTAATTCATCTGTTGGATCTTTCTTTCATTTCTATCAGTGGTTCTCCGATGTTTAAGTTGAACAGTAGGGGCGAAAGACTACATACATGTATTATGCGGTTTTTAATGGGAGCCCTTCGTTCTTGATCTCCCGCTGTTATTGTTGCCTCATGGTTCTTGTACAGATTGTACATTACCCGTCTCTGCCTATAGCTTACCCCCACTTTTCTCGGGCTTTCGAACGTCTTGCACCATTTAATATTATCAAACGCTTTTTTCAGCGGGACAAATCTCATAAACATCTCTCCATTTTTCTTTAGTCTCTCCTTCATTATCAAATGCAATTTCAGAACTGCCTCTCTGGTGCCTTTACCTTTCCTAAAGCCAAACTGGTTGCCTTGTACGCAATCTTATTTTTCTTTCCCATCGGCCGGCCGGTTTTGTGGCCGAGCGGTTCTGCGCGCTACAGTCTGGAACCGCGCGACCGCTACGGTCGCAGGTTCGAATCCTGCCTCGGGCATGGATGTGTGTGATGTCCTTAGGTTAGTTAGGTTGAAGTAGCTCTAAGTCCTAGGGGACTGATGACGTCAGCAGTTAAGTCCCATAGTGCTCAGAGCCATTTGAACCATTTCTCT